>NW_015175369.1:209019-298192 GCF_001447785.1 Gekko japonicus
TAAATATATATATATATATATATATAATTTACTGAAAACATTTGCACTCTGCCTTTCCACCATTTCCAGAAAGCAGTTTACAATCAAACTGGAAAAACAGGCAAAGAAAGAAAGAAAAACAAAGAAAGGAAACTGCAAGCAAGAACAGTCGCTGATCACAAATATCCCCAGTATAAGTGTCAAAGATCACCAAAGTCCTGAGTAAATTGAAAAGTTTTAAATGGGCACCTGAAGGTCAACAGTGAGAGTGCCAGATAGATACCTTGGACTAAAGCACTCCATACGGGGACCCTAAAGTGGCTTACATAATTCTCCTTTCCTCTAGTTTACCCTCACAACAACCCTCTGAGGTCACTTCAGCTGAGAGGGGGTGACTGGCCCAAGGTCACCCAGCAAGCTTCTGTGGTACAAGTGGGGATACGAACCTGGGTCTCCCATATCCTAGCCCAACTCGCTTAACCACTACACCACACTGGCTAAAATCACCTTGATCTTGGGAAGGCCTTAGCCTCTCTGCCCTGTTGTTGGCCATCCAGAGAAACCAGTTGGCCTCTGTGTGAGACAGGATGCTGGACTAGATGGACCACTGGTCAGATCCAGCAGGGCTCTTCTGATGTTCTTAGGAAGGCCTCAGCCTCTCTGCCCTGTTGTTGGCCCTACAGAGGAACTGGCTGGCCACTGTGTGAGACCGGATGCTAGACTAGATGGACCACTGGTCTGATCCGCAGGGCTCTTCTTCTTATTTATTTACTTATTGCATTTATATCCCGCATATCCTGTAAATGGACTCAGGGCGGGTTACAACATATACATAAATACAATAAAATTTTAAAACACATTATATGCATATAAAATCAATAATCTTAGCTTGCCGTAGGGAGAGTCTGGCCCATTGATGTAGGTAAGTATGGCCGGTTATCAGTGGGTGGGGGACAGCAAGCTCGGGAGGCCATGTGTGGACGCCCACTGCCTCAGCCAAAAGCCTGGCGGAAGAGCTCCGTCTTGCAGGCCCTGCGGAATTGAATGAGATCCTGCAGGGCTCTGATCTCAGTAGGGAGCATGCTCCACCAGGTGGGGGCCAGGGCAGAAAAAGCTCTGGCCCTGGTTGAGGCTAGGCGGATGTCCTTTGGGCCAGGGAATGCCAGGAGATGTTGACTCACAGAGCATAACGCTCTTCGTACATGGGAAGAGGCAGTCCCTTATGAAGGCCTCAGCCTCTATATCCTGTTGATATCTATTCAGAGGAACTGGTTGGCCACTGTGAGACAGGATACTGGACTAGATGAACCCTCACTGGTCTGATCCAGCAGGGCTCTTATGTTCTTATGAAGGCCTTGGCCTCTCTGCCCTGTTGCTGGCCGGCCAGAGGAACCAGTTGGCCTCTGTGTGAGACAGGATGCTGGACTAGATGGACCGCTGGTCTGATCCAGCAGGGCTCTTCTTATGTTCTCCTGAAGGCCTCAGCCTCTATGCCCTGTTGTTGGTCATCCAGAGGAACCAACTGGCCACTGTGTGAGACAGGACGCTGGACTAGATGTGGACTATTTGTCTGATCCAGCAGGGTTGAGTTATGTAAAGTGCCTGCATCCTTTATATAGATATTCTATTAAGGTTTTTTTTATCCTACCCCTCCTCCATAAACTAAGAGTGGCATAAGTTACCCTGTGAGGCATGCTGGGTTGAGAGATACGAATGCAAGGACAAGCAGCACCCTTCATGGCCAGGTAAAGAGTTAAACTGAGGTCTTCCCCAATCACTGGAAGGACCACAACCACCATACTGGCTCTCCTAGACTACTTAGAAGTCCGTTCGTTTGCAGACACTGGCTCTGTTCAGGCATAACGTGAAGCCATGGTTTTCTTTAATTATGGTTAGCCTATGAAAGAGGAGAGCGCAAAAGTGGGCTTGAAGCTCAACATCAAAAGAACTAAGATTATGGCATCCGGCCCCATCACTCCTTGGCAAATAGAAAGGGAAGTCGTGGAAGTAGTGACAGACTTCACGTTTCTGGGATCCCAGATCACCGCAGACTGTGACAGCAGCCATGAAATTAAAAGACGCCTGCTCCTTGGGAGGAAAGCGATGGCGAACCTAAACAGCATGATAAAAAGTAGAGACATCACCCTGCCAACAAAAGTCCGCATGGTCAAAGCAATGGTATTCCCAGTAGTCATGTATGGCTGCGAGAGTTGGACTATAAGGAAGGCCGAGCGCCGAAGAATAGATTCTTTTGAACTATGGTGCTGGAGAAGACTCTTGAGAGTCCCTTGGACTCCAAGAAGATCAAATCAGTCAATCCTAAAAGAAATCAACCCTGACTGTTCCCTGGAAGGCCAGATAATGAAACTGAAGCTCAAATACTTTGGCCACCAAATGAGAAGGGAGCACTCCCTGGAGAAGACCCTGATGCTGGGAAAGATTGAAGGTCAAAGAAGACGAGGACGGCAAAGGATGAGATGGTTAGACAGTGTCACAGATGCAACGAACATGAAATTGAGCCAACTTCAGAGGACGGCGGAAGACAGGAGGGCCTGGCGGGATCTGATCCATGGGGTCACGAAGAGTCGGACTCGACTGTACAACTGAACAACAACAAATGAAACTGGGATTCCACTCACAAACGACCATTTAAGCCCTGATCTGCCTCGACAAACGCTGTCGGGGATACGATCCCTATTTTCCCTGCCTCCTCCAGCCTGCATTGTGGGCAGAGCGGGTGCCAGGAAGCAAGCCAGGATGCCAGTGTTTGTACATCATGCAAAAACCTTTGTTAAAACTAATTGTTGTTAATAAACCAGCTGCAAGCTGTGGTTTTAGATCCCTGTTCGATGCACCCGAAATAACCACAGTTAATGGACTGTCCCACATTCCAGCAATCACGTTAACCATAGTTAGTTTAATTAAACTGCGGTTTCCCATGATGTACCAGTTAGACCTCTAAAACGGACACCTTCACGGAAGACCCATGTTTGAATACAAAGCGCTAAATGCACCAAAGAATTTTAAAAGGGGCCAGTTGGAGATCTTCACTGAGTCCCATTTCGTAACTTTCTTCTTCATTAAAGCCCTGAATTGTGCTGCATCCAAGCTGGGTATTGTAAAGTTGAGTTACTCTCGCTTTCCCTTACTGTTTTACACCATCCCAAATTATTAAAAAGGCACCTCTATGATTTATTTCAGTAAAGGGAAGCCCAGAAACATTATCCTGTTCAACTGGACGGGAGAGACAACAGCAGAGTTCCTTTTAAAGAGTTCCTTTTAAACTCAGTCGATATGCATAAGCCCCGGAGTCAGCAAGGGGTACAGAATCTTTAAGAGGTCATCCTCCCCACCCACCCCCGGTCAAGGTCACTGACACAGCTTGAACACGAAGCCTGAGCAAAGAAGTCTAAAACTACCGTGCTCAGCAAGTCGATATGCATAAGCCCCGGAGTCAGCAAGGGGTACGGAATCTTTAAGAGGTCTCCCCCCCCACCCCCGTGGTCAAGGTCACTGTCACAGCTTGAACACAAAGCCTGAGCAAAGAAGTCTAAAGCTACGTGCTCAGCAAGTTGAACACAAATAAGGTGAGTAAACAGCAAATAATGGGTTTGTCGTTGCTGAATTCTTCACATTTCATTCGGTTGTTACTGGAAAAAAAATTATTTATTGCATTCTTGAGCTACCCCATCACTTTAAGAGTGCTCCAGATGACTAGAAGCGTGGGTTCAAATCCTTCCTCGGTTGCAGAGCCTTGGGGGTCAGTCAATTATTTCAGCGGAAGCCTTAACTCCCAATAGCATAGCCAACCTCTAGGTAGTAGCCGGAGATCTCCTAGGATAACAGCTGATCACCTGGCAACAGCGATTAGTTCACCTGGAAAAAATAGCTGCTTTGGAAGGTGGACAGGATGACATTGTACCAGGGTTGCCGGCCTCCAGGTGGGGCCTGGAGATCTTCCGCTTTTACAACTGCTCTCCAGCTGACGGTGATCAGCTCCCCTGGAGAAAATGGCTGCTTTGAAGGATTGCACCATGCTGAGGCCCCTCACCAAACCCCGCCCTCTCCCTGATCCACCCCCCAAAGTCTCCAGGTATTTTCCAACCCAGACCTGGCAACTCTACATTATACCCTGCTGAAGTTCTCCCTTCCCCAAATCTGGTCCTCTCCCAAATCTCCAGGAATTTCCCAAGGTGGAGATGGCAAGCTAACTCCCGAGGGTGCTGGAAAGATGAGAGACAGAGAGGACCATTAGAAAAGAGCAAGAGTCCCAACAAAATCTGTGGCAGGGTAGGAGCTTTTCGTGAGTCACCGCTCAGTGCCAGGGCTATTTTTGGGCAGGAACGCACAGGAACGGAGTTCTGGCTGGCTCCCGAGTTGGCCACGCCCAGCAGGAACTCATTAGCATAATAGGCCACACCCAATGGCAGAAACTCATTAGGATTGGCTACATTAGGGGTGTGTGGCCTAACATGCAAAGGAGTTCCTGCTACAAAAAAAGCCTTGGGTTTTGACAACAAACAAGGTAAACAGAATAAGAAGCAAAAGGTGGGTGTGGCTGGATGACCACACTTCTGGTAACAAGGACTGTGTGGCCTAATATGCCAATGAGCTGTGCTATTAGGGGTGTGGCCTAATATGCAAATGGTTTTTTCTGTTGGGTGTGGCCTATTATGCTAATGAGTTCCTGCTGGGCTTTTTCTACAAAAAAAGCCCTGCCGCTCACTTCTTCAGACAGAGAGGACCGTGTATGACACAGGTTCACTTCTTCAGACAGAGAGGACCGTGTATGACACAGTCCGAGCTCACTGGAGAAAAGGGTGGAAATAAGCTTGTCTTTATTGCATTTTTATATATATTTATTCAAAACTACCCACAACTCAAGGAGGATAACAGCACGAAACAATCCACAACATTACCAAGAGTAACAGAGATCAAAATAAAATAGTCTTCAGCTTCGAGTACAATACTCAAGTGAGTACACAGGGAGGCAAACACACACATCCCACCTTCCTTGAGAGCCCATTTGGCGTAGTGGTTAAGAGCGGCGGACTCTAATCTGGAGAACCGGGTCTGATTCCCCACTCCTCCACAGGCAGCTGTGGGTGTGACCCTGGGTCAGTCATAAAAGTCTCTCGAGCTGTTCTCTCAAGGGCAGTTCTCGAAAGAGTTCTCTCAGCCCCATCTACCTCACAGGGTATCTGTTGCGGGGAGAGGAAGGGAAGGAGATTGTAAGCCGCTCTGAGACTCCAAGTGAAGAGCAGGGTATAAATCTAACCCCTCTTCTAAAAATTAGCTGCCTAGACATCTGACCCCATCACTGCTGCACCGCATCCCTTTAGGTGAACCCAACTGCCCTCAGGAACTAATCTGTTCTACAGGCTCTCTGAAATACCAGTTTGGGTACCTTTTCTTCTTACTCACTCGAGGAGGCGGTTCCATAACAGAGGGGCAGATCCTGAAAAAGCCTGTGAATGGGACTGCAGGGGGGATCACACCTTCTTATCTACCAGTTAATCAACCCGTCGAGGCCTTTACAGGTTTGCACAGCCACCTCGGCAGCCCTCCGGGCACTTGACAAACCATAACTGAAAACAAAAAGCAACTCTATATTTATTTAAAAAAACAAAACCAACCCAAAGATTCAGAGAACACAGTTACCACCCTTTTATTTAACTTAATTCCAGAACTTTCGAAAATAGGAGTAACTCCAATTTGCTCTGGAGGGCCTGCAGGGACGGTGGCCAATCCCACGTCCCGATGGCATTCCATAATCTGGGGGTGGCAGCTCCAAAGTACCCCTCCCCCATTTTATTGCTACCACAGCGGTTTGAGAGCCTCAGCAGGGGCTGTTTTATATTCTTGCCACCAGGTTTCAATTCATTAACCTCTGGCTGCTGCTGCAGCAGGGAAGGGGGGGCTTTTGGGGGACAGACCCACATTTCCCTTCCCCTGCTGCCCTATGCCAGCCAGAACTAGTTCAGCGATTCTTACTTGACTAGAGAAAAACTCAGCTGTCTCTCGGCCCTGCTTGTCAAGCCCAACACTGCACATTATGCGTCTCCATTAAGAGTGTTCCCATATGCACACAAGATATCTCAGCTCAATTGTTTACTTTAAAGGAAGTGCTGAATTATTTGATCTCCCCACGTGACTGTCGGGCTATTATTTGCTCTCCCTGTGTGACCGTTGTTGAGCTCAGAGAGTGAACACAAGAGTGAACGCACAGATTTACACAAATATACACACACACTACAATAAATGATCAGAAACTTGGTGTGATTCCTGACACTTTTGGAGGAGCGTGGGACAGCGTGGGAAGTTCTGACATTTACTAGTAAAACCCAGATTGGGAGCAGCTACTAAACGTCATCTAATGCTTCCTCCATGGAGACAAATAGAGACCTCGGTGATTCCTAACATCTCCCAGAAAGCAAAAGTCCTCCCTGAAAGGGCCTTATATACTAACAATAGTTAGAATACATGTTCCACTCAAGGTATACCTATGAACACTACCAGAGATTAAAATGCACACACTGAAAACACATTTCATCTTACTTCCATCTTCCATCGATCAATCAGGTGCTTCAAGAATATAAGAAGAGCCCTACTGGGTCAGACCGCTGGTCCATCTAGCCCAGCATCCTGTCTCACACAGTAGCCAACCAAGTCCTCTGGAGTTCCAGCGACAGGGCACAAAAGCCTTTGAATCTGATACATTTCAGAGCAGCTTTTGGCTTCATTTCCCCCTCCAAGATCCAAGAGAACCACCCAGCTAGAACCCTTTCCTCAGTTTATGCCATTCCACCTTCTCCTAACCTCTCCTGTTAGGACCCAAGCACTTGGGGGGGGGGGAGGAATGGGTGGGCTTAATTTGCTCATGACATCCAGAGGACTATCGCAGAGGTCTTTAGGCACCTGGCTAACTACAGTGATGCTATGGAAGAGCAATCCGTATGATTACCAAAGCCCAAAATTACACGGCCCTCCAGACAAATTCTGAGAAATTTCTATAGGATCTCAGTACAACTAAAAATTCTAGATCAAAGCCAAGCAAATGCCTACGTGGCCAGCCTAGATTATCTGGAACAATATTTTCGATATATGAACCTCCCCTATAGCTGGCCTGGTCCATCTAGCTGAGTACTGTCTGCTGATGGTTAGGCACCCACAAATACCAGCATCTAATACCCAAGTTCTTTTAACTGGAGATGCTGAGAAATGAACTCAGGGACTTTCGGCCTGCCAAGAAGGAGCTCCACCACTGATCCATCATGCAGATGAATTATTTATCACCTCATTGACCCTTAATGCTCATCCTGCATATCTGTTCAAGCAGCACATCAATGGAAGCAACTGTACCTTTGGGAAAGCGGCTGACCTTCCTGTTAACACGCTTGGTATTCAATGGCTAAGCATCAAACAGGGGAAAAAGCAAACCAGCACTCCTTAAGTAACCAGTAGGCACTTCCTCAGGATAACATTACGACACTTCAAGCCACCTTGAGACAGCGAGTGCAGAAGGCCTGCCGAAGGGTGGAGCATTTCCGGCATTCTGATGCAGATTGGAATCTCCTTTCCGCTCAGGAGTAGGCATCGATGACTTCGCTTGCAGGGGACCTGGCACTACAGTCACACTAGCTCCAATGAGCCTAAGGCATAACGTGCCAAAGATTTTGCAGTGTCACCGACAAGAGATTTGCTCAGCTGCCTGCCTGTTGCAAAGGGGTTTGGGTAAAAAAGAAAAAAGCAGGTGCCACCAGGTGAAAGCGTTTATTAGAGATTCGTAGATCCCAACATGTTTTGCAGTAAAGCTTCTTCGGGGGATCTTCTACAGGGTTTTTCAAGTTCCACCTCTGAGCAACGTCGCTCAAAGTCGTTTGTTACGAGGGCCGGATCTGACATACATGTCACTTTGTCAGGCCGGGCCATGTGTGCCATAAGAGATAACGCCAGGTACCAGAGATAGAAACTGTGTAAAGGACCGCAGCTGGTAAGCTCCGAGTTTTTTGTATCCTCACTGCAAGGCCCCATGGGCTGAGAGGGGGGTGCAAAGGAAAACCCGTATGGGCAGACTGGAGAGCCAGTGGTGCAGCACTGGGCAGATGCTCCCACGCTGCTTGACTGCTGCAGATGAGGTTGTTCCCCCATGCTGAAGCCACAGAGTGACTCTGCCCACTCCCTCCCCTGCCCAGCAGTCTTCTATTCCCTCCCTTACACTAGTTTAGGGATCCCAAGTCCCCCCAGGGGGCGGACACCAGCCGGGAGCCCCCCGCTCCGGGCGAAGATCAACTTGGCAACCCTACACTAGTTGCTCGTGGGCCGCATAAGAGCCCCAGAGAGGCCGGTCCCTGTCCCTGGGCCTTACGTTTGACACCCCTGCCGTAGAACATCCCCTGAAGAAGCTGTTAAAGGCATCCCAGTCTCTGCTGGATGCCTTTAACAGAGCTGCCCATCTGTCCAAGGGTCACTGCTTGCCGATGACTGAGCTGCTCAGCCCCAAAGGGAAGGGTAAGGCAAGGCAGGAATCGAGGCAGAAGAGCAAAGGACCACAGAGGGAACGGACAAAGCAGAAGGAAGAGGGCAGGGAAGGTTAGAACGCGGAGTGGTCCAGAAAGAGGGGAAGAGAAGAAGGCTAAAAAGACAGAGACAGGGGAAAAACCCGAAACCTGGGAGCGAGAAAGGGCCGAAAATACAAGAGGAGGTTAACAGAGCTGAGCAAGGCTGAAGATCACATCGTGAACTGAACAAAGATTAAGAACAGAAGAACATAGGAGAAGCCATGTTGGATCAGGCCAGTGGCCCATCCAGTCCAACACTCTGTGTCACACAGTGGCCAAAACCCAGAGGCCATCAGGAGGTCCACCAGCAGGGTCAGATCTCCAGCAGCCCTCCCACTGTGGCCCCCCACCAAGCACCAAGAATACAGAGCATCACTGCCTCACACATAAGAACATAAGAGGAGTCATGCCAGATCAAGCCAGTGGCCCATCCAGTCCAACACTCTGTGTCACACAGTGGCCAAAACCCAGGTGCCATCAGGAGGTCCACCAGCGGGGCCAGGACACCAGAAGCTCTCTCACTGTTGCCCCCCCCAAGCACCAAGAATTCAGAGCATCACTGCCCCAGACATTTTTTAAAAAAACAATATTTTTATTATAATTTTTATACAATAAAAGGAACAGTAAAATCATAAACATAGAACCATCGTCCAAACAGAACAGGATTATAAAATACATAATGCAATAACTAGAACCTTATTTCTATCAAAAAAAAGACGTAATAATTTGTCTCCCTAGGGGAGACCAATCTTGATACATATATTGTTGGTTACTTTTGCATTTTAATTGAAACGCATAATTTTGTATTTCGCGTTTACTATACTTTCCCAGTCAAAGTTTTCTATGGGTATTTTTTCTAGAATAGGACTCCAAATGCTTAGAGGGTTATGGAATTCACATTCATTCTTAATCGATGAATCGTATATTGAGAGGTTTTCCAATATAAAAATGTCCCATATTTTATTGATCCATTGTGTAACTGTCGGCGGGGTTTTTGTTTTTCCAGTTTTTAGCGATTGTCATTTTAGCGGCTGTTAACACTGCCCCAGACATGAGAACGTAAGAGAAGCCATGTTGGATCAGCCCAATGGACCATCCAGTCCAACACTCTGTGTCACACAGTGGCCAAAAACCAGGTGCCATCAGGGGGTCCACCAGCAGGGCCAGAACTCCAGCAGCCCTCCCACTGTGGCCCCCCACCAAGCACCAAGAATACAGAGCATCACTGCCTCACACATAAGAACATAAGAGGAGTCATGCCAGATCGAGCCAGTGGCCCAACCAGCCCAACACTCTGTGTCACACAGTGGCCAAAACCCAGGTGCCACGAGGAGGTCCACCAGCGGACCATGAGTCCATGGGTACCTTTAAAACCAACAACGTTTTATTCTGGCTATACGATTTCGTGTGCATGCACGGCACACTGAAACAGAAGTCACCAGCCGTTACAGATAGGTGGCCAGCGACTTCTGCTTCAACGCATGTGAAGAAGTGTGCATGCACACAAAAGCTTATACTCAGAATTAAAGTCTGCTGGCCTTGAAGGCACCACCGGGCTCCAACTTTGCTCTGCTGCTTCAGACCCACACGGCTGCCCACCTGAATCTATACTGATTTGAAGAAAGCAGCCAGAGTTTAGGCGTCGTGCCCCCTAGTCTAGAGGAAGTGGGTCATCCGCAAGAGTTCCAGGCACTTACATGCACTGATCCCTCTAAAAAGGAGTAGCCCCACATCTACCATCAAGCATCATCAACAACATGTTGGTACCTTAGGCCCCATCTGATAGCGCTCAAGGATCTGTTGTGGAACGTGCCGGGTCAGGTTTTTGCTCTTTAACGGGAACAGCAGTTGTTCTCGTAAAAAACCAGGCCAACGAGCCTTCCCCTACCCTTGTGGCACAAACGCTCCCTTCCCCCCCCCTCCTCACTTCCCAAGCACATTTCGAAGGCGAGCCAGGCTCTTAAAAAGAAATCAGCTCTTGCAACTCATTAGGCAGCACCGTCCACGGCCAAGCAGCCGGCTCCCTTTGCCAAGCTAACATTACGCTGCGTCTCCCCCCCACCCCTCCCCAACAGCACTGTGTAGATCCCCTTCTAGTCAAGTGAGACCAGAATTCTTTGGGAAACTTCAGAACAGGAATACCAGCTCCTGACTGGGAAATTTCTGGAGATTTTGGGGGGGTGGAGCCTTAGGAGGCCAGAGTCTGGGGAGGGGAGGGACTTCAATGAACGATAAGGCCACAGAGTCCACCTTCCAGAATGGCCATTTTCTCCAGGTGAGCTGATCTCGGTCACCTGGAGTTCAGTTACATAAGAACATAAGAGACGCCAATGTTGGATCAGGCCAATGGCCCATCCAGTCCAACACTCTGTGTCACACAGTGGCCAGAAATACCAGTGCCATCAGGAGGTCCACCAGTGGGGCCAGGACATTAGAAGCCCTCCCACTGTTGACCCCCCCCAAGCACCAAGAAGACAGAGCATCACTTGCCCCAGAGCCCCTATCTATACCTTGTGGCTAATAGCCACTGATGGACCTCTGCTCCCTTTTGTAATCCCAGGAGATCCTCCAGTCACCACCTGGAGGCTGGCAACCCTACCCACCCCACCATTTGATCAGGGCCAGTGCACACAGCCTCCCCCCCACCCACCCCCATCCAGGGGTGCCTCTTTTCAGCCAGCCTTTGCAGCCCACCCACAATGGTACACAGAAGTCCATTTTATTCATTGCAACAAATTAACATGGAAAAGCAAGCAGCGACCCTTTTTAGAAAAAGAAAAAGACAACGTGCCAGGCATCTACCACACCACGTCACAGTGTGTGATCACTGCTCCCATCACATGCTTCCTTGAGCCAAGCTTCCTCTCCTTCCCGTGTGCGCTCCCAGCCGCGTGAGAGGTCCACATGACCAGCTGAACACTCAGCTGGCCAGCTGGCTCTGGGGACTGCGTGTCATGCGGGGATGCAGCCAACCACACTGATCAGGTCACGCCCCGCTTGCAAGCTGGAAGTCTCAGAGGCGCAGTCACTACACTCCAGTGCGCACGGAAAGAACAGAGTGCTGCTACTCTCTCAGCTCTGGAGCTGGCTTGATAGCTGTTGAATCACCACGCGCTAAAACGCCCGACAGAAATTATCTACACGCTACATTCTGGTTAACGCTGAAAAAGGAAAGGGAGGGGGGATTTGTGCAGAGGGGTGGAAGGAAAGTCTTGAGCTCACGCTTATCTCTGTAACTAGAATGGATGCTTTTTTTAAAAAAAGGTTTTTTCCTACCCAGGGGATGATCCGACTAAAAATAAGGAAGAGTTAAGAACGCACTTCTATCTCCGACATTGCAAGAGGAAGGGAAAGGAGATAAGAGTGACCTCCTTCTGCTGCAGCCATTGACAGCCAGATGCTAGCCTTTTTCAAAATTCCAGAAGGCTAGCTGGTCCTTGCATCTGCTAAACACCGTTTATTATGCTTACGCTAATGTGCCGCTCTACCTATCTGTATGGACTGGTAATTTCCATTTCGATGTATCTGAGGAAGTGTGTGTGCACACAAAAGCTTATACCTTAATAAAACTTTGTTGGTCTTAAAGGTGTGACTGGACTCGAACTCCATTCTGAAGGTTAGCTGTGTTAGCCTTGTTACAAAACACACACACACAGAGAGAGTCTCACGGCACCTTAAAAAAACAACACTTTTCCTGCTGCATGAGCATCATCAGATGCTTGAAGGGCAGATTTCAGATGTAATTACATATACTCACATGGCTAGAAAAAAATAAGTTGAAAACAGTAGGGTCAAAAAGCCACAAAAGGCACACAGATGGGCTTATCTTGCATGGATCTGAACTCTGCCCAGAAATGATCAATTGTTGCCATAAAGCCGCTTCAGATGGCATTATTACAGACTCTTGAAACATCACTGCCTTGCTGAACTGTGAAGAGTGTGTGTGCCAGGGCAATAAACAGAGCCGTGATCCCAAGAGATGTGCCCAGTGCTGGACTATGGACTGTACGCTGTGGCCAAGGGAAGCCTTGTGCCCAAGAAGCATGCCAAACCAGATGTGGGCCTGGGGCTACAGACGTCTTCTGCCTCTGCACCTCTGCATCCACGGAAGGACTGTGATGCAGACCCACAGCCCTGGCCCCCATGCACACAGAGACAGCAGCAGGCCAGAGAAGAAGCCACGCTCTGTTTAGTGATCCTAAACAGAAGCCATGAGGGAACCTCTTCTCCATCACGCGACATCCTTCCCCTCCCCATGTGTTAGCGTCACCTGGAAAGTAACACATTCCTCTTCCTCCTGTGTCAGCCTAAGACAAAAGAATGTGCCCAGCTAAAGACAAAAGGAGTCACTAAGCCTTCCTGCCACCCGTCTACAAGCAGCATCGGACCTGCCCTGTGATTGGATCCCGCTACCCTCTCCTGTGTCCTACACCCCCTTCCCCTAGAGGTGTCACTCCCTGACGACCATTAATTTTCAATTGCCCAACTGTCAATCCCGTCATGTCTCCCATCTAGAGCATAGTTTTCTTCTAGGACTTCCTGGGAACCAGGTGACCACTCGGCCATTGCCTCAGGTCACAGTTGAGCTATTTAAGGAGAGTTCTCCCTGAGCTCTCTTCTCTCGCTCTTCTCCTCTTGGCCCCATCCTACTTTATTGCTTCCATTCTATGCCTGTTTGGAATCATTCCACCTGTGTTGCTGGTCAACTCACAGTCCCTTCCCACTCATCGTGTTCCATTTTTCGCTGCACGATCTACCCGTCCCGTCAGACAGGTAACGTATCACCCACCAACGATATTTCCTGCTCATGCAAACATCGCTCTCCTTTCAACTCTGTATTCCTAGTTCTGTATTGTGTGCGTGTGAATGCTTGATTATTGTTTGTATGCCTGAGACCATTTAGTAAAGAAATCAATTATTTTAGCAAAACAGTCTCTGCATGAATTCATGGGCCCTTGGGAATTCTGACTCTGGTAGACAAAGGTTATGATCCCATCTTTTATGCCTATTGCCATTTAATATTCATAATTCCCCACGTTTATTAATAAAATAAGGCAATTTGGCTAACAATTTACTGGTGGCGTGAATACAGGCATAACCCTGCACATCTGAATGCATGTGTGTTTTTCAGGTGGGCAGACGTAAGAGAACATTTTCCCAGACTACTTGGTTTAGGCGTGAGTGAGTGGCTTCTGCCTGCTTGTGTGGCTCTAGTGAGCAATCTATCTTGTGAGTTGGCTGCTCCCATTTCACCTCTTTCAGTGAGATCTTCCAGCCGCACCCACCGTGCCAGATACCGCCCGTACGGGGGCTGAGACGTCTGGTGGAACGCAAGGGGGACACATCAAGTGAAGCCCTACGGCCATTCCCGGGCCAACTCTCCTGCTCTCGTGGGTGGGTTACAAGATTGGAGTGTAGGGTTCTAGTTTCCCTTTCCTTCCCCACACCACACAGACAGAGCTCACAAAGCACATCAGCACTTCAGGGTGGAGTCAAGCTTGGCAAGTCAGTGAGGCGCTGGCCCCTTGTTGCAAAGGGGGAGTGATAACTCAAAAATCTGGTGAATCCAGCACCCTCTGTCTGTGCTTGAGATGAGCCAAGCTCTCTCCTAGAACCTCAAAGTAGCTGCCGGGGTAGTAGTCTGCAGGACTTGAGTGGACAGGCCAGGGACTGCGCTCCTTTACTTCCAAGGTGACCAGAGTGGTACCTTGCAAAACCTAAGAGGCAGGCCGAGGACCGCTCTCACGGTTTTTCTAGCTCACTTTTAGACAGGTCGCTCCCGCAAGAGCAGAGTTTTTCAGGCAGAGGCACCTGCTAGGGGTTAGCAACTTTCCCCAGGGGTTTGCGGAAGTGGCCACCCCCTCCCCTGAAAATTAGCTAGAATCTGGGCTGTGGAGGAAGGAAACTCCCACTCAGACGTTTGGAACAGGGAAAAGGCACGGGGCTAGGAGAGCTCGACAGGACCTGTTTCCCGTTTTCGAGTCAAGGAAGAGCTTGTCCAAAAAGGCAAAAATGTTCAAAAAGGGTGAAGGTCTCCCTCGACTGGAGAAATGGCTAGTCAAGAAAGGAGACTGCCCGTGGCAGGAGGGGTCTTTTAAGGGGCCGGATCCACTCCAGATCCTGAAGGACGTATTTCAGGACTTCTGCGACAGATCCAGTCCCAAACAAGCAAAAAAGGACTTGTATGGCTCTTGGGGGCTTTTCGTGGCTCTCCAGGACAGCGTAGGGCTCATCAGAGACTTTCAGAAAATGCAGGACCAACAAGACCAAGAGATAGCTAGTTTGCGCGCTGAACTCCAGGAAGCGCAGAAATACCACAAGCGTGAGATAGCATGCCTGCAAGAGGCAGTGGAGGATTTGAAAGAGGAGCACGAAAAGGAGCTCCACAGACTAAAGGCAGAGAATTTGGATCAGACTCTAGAGAAGCAAGGTCTGGCCGCCGCCGCCCAGGAGGCCAGGCAAAAGGCGGAGGAAGCCACCCGCCGTACCCAGGTTGCAGAACAAAAACTAGCAGAGGCCGAGAAGCAACTCTCCAAGGCCACGCAAGTGGCCAAATACCTGGTCGAGCAGCATCAGGTGAATAGAGAGCAGGCCAGTCACGATGCCTGTCAGAGAGAAATCGAAGCCCTCAAAAAGCAGCTAGGGATTCTGAAGGCGGTTATTTCCACCGTCCATCCTGTCGCCCTGGTCGACTTCACCCGGGAGGGACAGGAGGAATTCACACCGGGACCCACCTGCAATCAGGAGGGGGATGCTCCAAAACCCGTGAACCCAACCAGCAACAGGGCATTAGAAGCAAAAGCCGTGGGGAAGAACCCAACACAGGTTGCCAGGGAATCTAGGATTTGGAAGCCCGATGAGGTGAAAATCATTGCCGAGCAAGTGGGCCCCTTTAACAAGGAAACAGCCATTCAGTGGCTTACCACAGTCTCCACCTCCTACCCAACAATCGACGGAGAAGATCTCTCTGTGCTAGTCAGGCGCTGCGCGTCAGGCTCTGAGCTGGCTGCTTTGAATTCCATCATTGCAAGCAGAAAGCTCAATGCCATGGACGTGCATGGCTGGATGAGGGAGATCCTCCTCTATCTGTGGTCAGGGAGAAGCCTCCAGGACATGTACGTGTTAGAGCGTCAGGGACCGGGAGAGGACCCCGAAGCCTATCTAGCCCGGAAGCAGTTGCTTGCCGTGCTAGCAGAGCAGGTCAGAGTGGAACGCGACCTTGGCCTCAGGTTCGAAGACGACCGCTTTAAAAAAGCATTAATGGCCGGCTTTAACGGCCGGACACAGCTGGCCTTAAACGTCCAAGATCCGACAGATTTCACCTGGAACCTACTAGAAAGCAAAATCCGAAAGACAGCCTGTTTACTCAGAAACGCCGGTGCGATTAAACCACAGAAGCTACATAAAAAGGAGAAAGGTGGGGAGCCGATCCAGGCGGTGACCTACGCCAACCATGACCCCCACTCCCAGTACAGGCAGGAGTCGGGACAGCAAGGCTCCTCCCGTGGGGGATGGAACCGGGAGTGGAGAGGCAGCTCTGGGCGGGGTTTTAACTGGAGAGACTCCAAACAAGGTCCTCCTTCCGCCCAGACTCAAGCTCAGCCCTTGGCTTCTCCGTCTCGCCATCCAGATCCCCAGAATGACCTGTCCGCAGCCACTCTCTCTGCCCCTCCAGTTCCCCAGCCTCGGGGACAGGGTCGTGCACAGCCAGGCAAACCAGGACAAGGGAATCCTAGACAGGGACCTCCCCAAGGAATGGATCCCCTGCACTGGCATGCCCCGGTGCAACCCAAAGAGAGCGGCGCTGACATGAAGTTGCACCACAGCCAGTCCAACTGCACGCTTCTCCCTGCGGCTGCCGACCGGGAGACGCAGAAATCGGACTCCCAAGAGAGTTCGGAACCAGTAGCTCCTGCCAGGGAAGCGCTGAGCCACAGCAAGCCTTTCCACGAGGACCGCCTTCTGTGCTAGGGGTGCCCGAGATCCACGCTGCTCCCAATAAGCATGGCCACCAACTTGGTGCCAGACTGCTGGGAGAGACGCAAAGTAAAGGCAGGAATTAGGATCTCTGGGCAAGAAAAGAAGAAGCCTGCCATCCTCCTGGCTTCTAAAACAGGAGCCCCCATCAGTCATTTCCGTCCGGATCCAGCCTTTCAGAAACACCCTGGTCTCACGGCAACAGCGCTTGCAGGGGAAAGCAGCAGTTCCCCCAAAGCTTCTACTGGGGAAAATCTCCCCCTTCGGGAGAAAATAAGGGAACACACAGACCTTAATAGGGAAAAGGATTCAGACATGGAGCGGCTAATTAAGAAATTTCAGGAACTTCAACAAAACTTAGAAGCCACTATTCGGGACAAGGAAGGATTCCAGAGGGAACTGGTCAAAATCAAGGCTCAGGCAGAGCAAACCGCCAGTTTAGTACAGATGGCCCTGGGATTCCATAAAAATACAGAACAGAGATTAAAATTTCTAGAAGAGGTGGTAAAGGAAAACTCAGCCGCTCCAAGGATCAAGCTGTGCCAACCCCAACCTTACCTCTTTCCCATAAAAATGGGGAAATGTGTGTTGCGCCCTTCCTGCCCCCTCACGGGCAACACACCCTCCGTCGTGTCCTGGGGCTTCAGAGGGCCACAAGGGTCTCAGTGCGCAGGGAGGAGAGGCCCTCGGCCAGCCGGCAATGGGCTCTCCCGGGAGTCTCTCATCGCTCTCTCTCTCTCTCGGCTTCACCAGACTCCAGCTCTCCTGCTTCTGCTTCCTCCTCCTCCTCGACCCCAGCTTACTGGCCTTATTTTATCCTCCCAATCCATGTCTGCCCATTTCCTCCCCTTCCCCCAGTGGCCCACCGCCCTATCTATCACCCCGTGCTCCCCTCTCACTGGTGTAGGGTGACAGGCCCTCTTAAGCACCGTGCCCCACCTCCAGCTTGCTCCATCTTGGAGGGGTTGGTGTCCTCTTGCAGCTTCCCGCTGTGTCATCTGGCCCGCCCGTCCCACCGTCCTCCCTCCCCAGCTCCTCACGGACCAATCTGTGGGGCCCGCAGCAGCGCGATCCAGCTCGGCCCACTCCCGGGACATGGGCAGCTGCCACTGCACCAACAGCTCCCGGGACTTCCGCCCTCAGCTCCCGCACTGCTCTGTGCCAGCGCCGGCCACCACACAGGGCCCCAGGCGGCCAGGCACTATCCCCATCAAGGCACCCCTTCGACCCACACTCTTTGCCGTCGGATGGCCCCGTCTTCCCTGCTTTTCTGGGTGCTGTCGCTGCATCTCTTCCCGTCCCCGTTGCTCCTGGCTGGCTGTTCAGTAAGTCCGTCCCCGGACAATGTGTAGTGCAGCAAATCTAGTCTCTGAGCCTGCACAGAGTTCTAAACCTATTGCCCAAGATATTTCCCTCAGCAGGGAGAAGCTTACCATAGATGCCCTCGCAAAGGCAAGCCTCCTTTCATGTTACAAAGAACTTCCTGTTCCTAGCCTGGCTTCCAGTATTTTTATAAGGCAGAATTCTGCACAACTCCAAAAGGACTTAAATTCAGTTCTTGTAGCGCAAGCAGCTTTGTCCCTCCTTTCTCAATACAATTTCAGAGTCAAAGAACTGGCAATAGCAGACAATAGCAGCAAACTCTTCATTTTGAGTGCAAACGTAGAGCCTCCAGCTTCAGGAGCAGTGAAAAATGAGAAAGCGCTGCTTGGCAAGCCCCAGGCAGTCTCTCTCCTTCCAGCTGCCTTTAAGGAAAAATTAAGCCAACTTCAGCCTTACCTAAAGAAACTGGAAGAGGTCAAGTTTAAGCCTCCAGATATTCACATCAGAGCAGAATGCCCAGTGTCTCCCCCTCTTTGAATTTTGCATAACAAAAGAGCTAGGGGCAGGAGATAAGAAGGCAGGAGATAAGAAGGATCCTTCTCACACTCTGAAGAAATGCAATGGCTCCTCCCCTCTTTTGTTAAGGCTAATTTCCCTTCTCAACCTGAGAGAGAGAAGAATTTATTCTTATATCACTCTCACCTCAAAAGAACTGGGGGGGTGGGGGGCCACAGTGGAAGAATTTTGGAGTTTTCCTTTCCTCTTTAATCTGACCTGTAAAGGATACACTTCCAAACTTTTTGAACCACAGCAGCAATTCTGCTAACATCTTCTGGGACTCGTGGGGAAATTCAAAACTAACCATGTGGCACATGTCTAAACGCTAAAACTAGGCACCGTTTAAACATTGTTTTTAATAATGCGGTGGCGAACCTCTGCCTATGCCCACACCGCCAACGCTTTTTTAAAAATGGTGGGCGAAAAGCGGAAGCCTCGGGCAGCTTTCGAGCGGGGAGGGGATTTAAACCGGAAGTGGCTCGACACCACAGGAGCGATCAGATGTCAGGAAAGTGCAGCTGGAACCGGAGAATCAAGAAAACACCACTTGGGGACCTGGTATCAAAATACTCCGGGTTAAAGTGGTTTTGAGCTAGAAAGTGACAGCTGGGGATGGGAGGCAGATGTTGACTGTGTGATCGCACAGATAAAATCCGTTTCTGAGGCGGTCCGAAAGCGGACTAAATGGCCCGTCTGAACGCACCCTGAATTTTGGAGTGATTGGGGGAGAATAATCTCTTTCCCCCTTGAATTTGTAATTCTTTGTCTGTTTAAGGGAGATCTGGTTTGTAGCTAGTTTCTCCATTTGAGAACGCCTCTGTTTTAAGGTCCATTTTATAATGTTGTTGTTACAGAAATGATCCTCAAAATTTTAAAAGTGGAGCTTCAGTTCCCTTTTGGGGAAAAGGCCCTGAAATTCTCCCCTGACAATCTTTTCCTTTTCTTCCCTCTCATTTTTAAATTCACTATTTGATTTTACAAGTCCTTTTTTGTTGATTCAATTGTATTTACAGCTGTAATTCTGTATAGCATAAGTAATAGGACGCTGCTTTAAAGGCTTATTTGGTAATTTTGTTTCCTTTTAATTGAAATCTTTCTTTAAAAAACAGAAAATACTTTTTTACATCCCCTTCATTGTAATTTTTCGTGAGCATATCTCATATCAGGAATCCCTTATTTTCAAGATGGTACATTTAAAAATAGATTTTTTAAAAAAATCATTAGTGTGTTACTGCTTCTCAGTCTTAAGCTTTGTCTTATGTCAGTATAAGTTTATGTTTATTTTTCCATTCTTATAGAAGTGGATCTCTTTTCATGGTAAAATTGTTTGACAGGAACTTCTGATAGCCTGGTCTTAGCCTCCATTGAGAATTTAAACTTTAATACGTTCTGCATTCTTCAGTGTACGTTCTCAGCATTTTCCTTCATTTGCTTTCTCAATGCCATTTATAGTTACATCTTATCCAGAAACATTTAATCTCTTTAAGGTTTTTACACCCAGAGTAATGAATTGTGTTTTCCCCTCTCTCTTTGTCATCTTCTGTTTTAAGTTTACAGGATAAATGCTCTTTTTGGTTTTGTGATCAGCTGTTCTTTTAAAGCCACACCTTCAGTGCTCATGTCTCTCTTTAGTCCTCAGACTAATTTAGCCATTGAATGTTTCCCCCCTTCATCTTGGATATTTTGCTAAAACTTGACTCTTCCTCTGAGTGTCTGTTACAAAATCATTTACATTTCCCATGTTCTTATCATGAAAAGTGCCCATTAAAGCCATAGCAAGGAATTTGAGTAGCTCAGTAGATCTGTCCAGGTCACTCTTTCAATATTCTTTCTTCTACATTTTGGACATATAAAAGGTTTACCTTTGGCCACATATCCATTCTGTTTTTGTTCTACTAATCTACAAGCCCAAGCCACTTTCAGTTTGGCTTCTACCAGCATGAAAAGAAACTCTATACATGCTCAGAGGAACTGTAACCTCCTCAGCCTCCAGTCTCTGTTATCAGTGTTAGGCAGGTCTCGGTTGGCCGTGGGTTCCTCCCTCCAGAAATCCCCTTGTGTGAAACTTTCATGGCACTATAGTTTGTGCTTTGATACAGGCACCTCTCACTGTATTGTGAATCCACAGAGGGTTCTGTGGATTCAAGGGGGGGGGAATGGATATCTCCCCTCTCCCCATTCTGAAGTCCTAATTTTTTAATTTTTTGTTTTATTGTTTCATTTTTGTAGTTATTTCAACATTATTTTTGGTTTCACTTTTAGTGCACACTGTTAATGCACACATTCCTCAATCACTCCCTCCCTCCCATCTCTCCTTTTATGCATTGGTTTAGACATGCCAACATTTTATTTGCAGGAACGGCTGACAGAAGGGAAACGTTTCACTGCAGGGTAAGCATGATTGGGTGTGTGATTTTATTGATTTCCATGTCAGGTAGCTATCAGACATACGGCAGTAATATTCCTTTCCCCCACTGGAGATGTGTAAATGAACTAGCAAACCCTGACATGATGGTCTGTGATATTATTAAGTTTAATAACGATACGAATGATCCCTTCATCCCAGCTGGTTATTACTATTTTCGTAGCTGGGATGAGCAACGGGTCCACTCTCCAGAATTAGTTATTTTATGTACGGGAATAAAAACGGGTCATCAAGAACTGCTGTGCTATTCTCGTTGGGGCGCAGCCACCCCACTGGTCCCCTTCATGTGCACGTTAATGACAAAACGTGGACCTCAAGTTGTCAACACAACCACCCCTGTCACCATCCGCACCTCCCCTGTTGTTACTGAGGTACCCGGGCCATACTGTGAACTTGCTTTAGTGTCGGCCGCAGTATGGAACACAAGGGATCCCCTAAGAATTCAAACTGCATCCGGTTCCCATGACCCCAGAACTGTAAGCGTGACGCTCACCACCCCTTCTGGACCTGTTTACCAGCGCCAAATTATTAATTGGCATAACATCACTTGGACAGTCATGGAGGAAGACCTACTCAGACAAGGTCCCCTGGACTGGATCGTCATTTTAAACCAGACCTCATGTCACCCCAAAACTGTGCAAGTAAAATTTAAGAGCTTGGGGACCCTCTCCATTAACCTCACCCAGGAGGTTGGCAACGACACTCTGTCTATAACCACCGAGGAGACATCCTCACTTATTTTCAATCCTCTAATCCAAGACCTTGAGAGTTTGGGCCAGTCAGACGCCCACACAGCTGGCTCACATGTAGTAAAGACTGACATCCGAAATACGGCTTTAATTCGGCCCCTAATGTCTTTAAAAGAGATACGTGTCAGTCACTCAGGTCTGAACGTGACCCAGCACTTACCGCAATGCACCCCCTTCCTGGAGCCTAGCAACAGAACCTTGGAACTTTGGCCTAGAAATACAGGATCTGGTTGGGAATCTGTTAATACCCAAGGGTGCATACACAAGGAAAATCTAGATTTTATTTGTGAGGATCAGGCTTTTCAGCCTCACCATCCATGCGTGGCCCCACCCCTTGATTCCGCCAGTGAATGCCACTATGTTTTGGTTCATGAGAACAGCTCTACTCTTGTGTACTTGGGGAAAGGGTGTGCTTGTGGCAGGACGTTTTGTGACTTTGTTGTGATCAACTCCTTCCAGATACGGCCCATGCTCCCTCAGATAAACAGGTGCTTTTGCAATTTGTCTTCCATTATGGGATGTGACTTTGAATACATAACCCCCACGTGGACACCGGAAGAGATCCTGGTGTCCCCCTTCCTCTATAAATATATGCAGCCTATATTTTTGGGAATGGGTCTGGAAATGATTCACAAATTATGCACACACCCCACTCTCAGACAATTACCCCAAACCTTGAAACGAGCCCGGGACACAGTATTACTGGAGGTGTCACACAACAGTAAAGAGATTTTAGATCGGTCTACTTCCGTCAGAGATACAGGGAAGCATGTATGGTGGGAGTCTTTGTTTGGTTGGAGTCCAACGGCTACTAACTTTCTGAATTTGGCCCTGCACCCCATAGTTGTCATTCTGGCATTCCACGTCATTCTGAGTCTAGCCCTCATAGCTCTAGGGTGCTGGGTGTGCAGGCAAGTCGAGGTACTTGGGACCGTGTTCCGCGAGGCTCGACCTGCCTCCCAGGACCTCCCCTTATACTAAACATAGGTCCCGGTCACACGGGCAGGAAAATGCGGGGGGGGGAAACGTGGCTGTTAGCCCGGGGCTAAAAACCGCGCGGTCGCTCGAGCAGACCTACCGATGGAGGTCCCGTGGAGGTCCTGTGGTAGGGGGAGGTGCTGATCACTCCACAGTCCTGCGGCGCGGCAAACAGGGTTGGTTTTTTTTAAAAAAACTCAAATGTGCGCATGCTCCCTTGGGTACTTGGGTGCATCCATGGAGACTTTGAAAAAAACCCAACCTTTTTCCGAGGGGACATGGGTGGGCGCCGGAACTACCACCGGAAACTCGATCAGACGCCCGCCCTTGCCCCGCGGTTTCCGGAAACTAGTACCTCCGAGGTACTAGTTTTTTACCGCGCATCTTCGGCAGGAAGCCTCGGGTTCGCCACGGGAGCTCTATGCTTCCCAGATGTGGCGGTGAGATCACGCCCGGAAAATCCACCTATCTTCCGTCCCTCTAGCGTGCCCAATGACCGCAGCCTTAGTTATTTTAAGTGTGCACCCTGTGTTTGAGTCTTGTTTGTGACCCCTTTTGCCAGTTTTGCCTCGGTGTTTCTCGCTTTTGTTTTTTTTGTTTTTGCCTCTTTCTTTTCTTTCTGTTCATTAACCAGTTTTTGGAGGGTTGTTTTATTTTTCAACCCTGTGTGCCGGACCGAACCAGAGAGCTTGCTGTCTTGCAACTGAACCCCAGGAGTCTGCCTTTGCCGTGGAGGTCGTGAGATCCACGCTCAGCAGCTTCCCTGCTCCTTGCACAGAAAGGTTTTTAGAGATCTCCCTTCTGCGGTGCAGCTGCTCCAGGTCTAACCAGGAAGCTGTGCTGCCAGATGGGAAAACCCTGACCTGCCTGTGCAAGCGCAACTCTCAGACCCACCAGGAATTCTGTACTGCCAGATTGCCAAGACGTGATCCTTCACAAGACCAAGGGAAAGTCTTCGTGAAGATTGGGAACTTGAGCTGACTTTCCTGGGTTTGGAGCAATTGAGCCACTGTGCTAGGTATGCAGTCCCAGCTGAACTACAGTCTGGGGTACCTAAGCACAAGCTTCAGGTCCAATCGAGCAAAAGAGTCCAGTTCAACTAGAGGAACCTGGGCTTGCCTGCATCCACACCACCGTCACTACCTGACTTTTATATTGGGGCAGGCAGGTTTAAGATCCCCAAAATGGATTTTCTTTATTCACTATCACTTTGGGTTTGTTTGTGTGACTTCAATTTTGTTTATGTATGTCTGTTAGTTGAAAACCCTGCTTGTATGTTAAACAAAGACAAAAGCCCAGCATTCATGGGGTGGTCACTTTGCATATGTGATGACGACCCCCCGGCCCTGAAGACGTTCAGCTATTTCTGGAAATCGAAGCCACGGGAGTCATTCTTAGTCCCCAGTCATATGTGTTAGCTATAAGCAGGCAACAGGGAATAAATATTGGGAATGTACCATTGGGTTTCTGCCAAGAGGGAGTTTTGTGGGTATTCTATTCTTTAACTAGTAGTGGGAGAGAACCTCCATAGCACCGTAGACTCTCTGTTAATTCCGGATTCGCTTCAAGGTGATGGTTTTGACCTTTAAAGCCCTTTATGGTCAGGGACCGGCCTACCTGAGGGACCGCCTTTCCCCGTATGTTCCCCAGAGAGGGTAAAAGTGAAATAAATAAATAAATAAAGGGAACACTGACAGCATTCCCTTGGAGCCACAAGGGCTCCAGTTTAAAAGGCAGGTCCCTTGGTTCAATTCCCTCGAATCCAGTAAAGTGAGGAGTCAGTTCACTGTGAAACCAACAGTAAAGTGGTTTCATAGCAGTACAGGCTCACCAGTTGGGGGTGTTGAGTCAAAAGACCCAGCCTCCCCAAAAGGAAGAATGGTTTCTGTCCATAGAATGAAGGACAGGCTTAAAAATGAGTATTTTATATCATAGTAGTACATTCTCCCTATTGAATAAAGGAGATCTATAGAGTCCTGAAAATACAATATCATGATTTTGGGTCACGGTCATACACGCAAGATAAAGCGGGGGTGGGGGAGCAAGGCTATTTCCTCTGGAGGAATTTGACCTGCAGTTGCGTGATCACACAGTCCTTGGAAGCTGCGGGCACAGCCCGCCACTGTGTGATCAGACGCAACTGTGGGTGAGTCGGGTTTTTTTTTGCCGTTTGTTTCTGATGCGCCTCAACAGAAAATCGATGAATCGCATCTCCGCACTGAGGGCTCCGTATGGAGTTTGCGATGATGTGCATACCAAGAAGGGGGTTAAAAATAGAGATGTGAAGGCCTGGGGAAAAAACGGGAAAATTCGGGGAAAAACGGTTTTTTCCCATTTTTTTTCCTGAAGCCTTTTTGTTTTTTCCCGAAAAATTGGAAAAATTGAAAAAAGGGGGGGAAAAGGAAAAAATGATTATGGAACATTTTATTTTAACATGATGAATAAAATATTTTAAGACAAGGTGTTCAAACATTTTCCAAATCATTTCTAAAATATATATGTATGGTATCAGATCGATCTAAATTCTGTGCACTGAGGACAAGCAAGTCCTAGGTTACAAACTGAACCCTCCAATGCAAGAACAAGATGCATTTCTTCCTTTAGGAGGTGTGATTGTCAGAAGAAAATAAAAAAGTTTCAGTTTTGTTTTTGCATGTGGGTGGGTATTATGTTTGAAACAATTGTTTGGACACACTATATTTTTAATATGCTAGTTGTGATAATTTCATGCCAAGTAAAAATGTCCATAGTCATATTTTATGTTCCTAAAGTAACAGAATGACTTTCAATCTAGAAAAGACAAAAGAAATGCTAATGTAGCATTTTTTTCAATTTTTCCAAAAATTTCCGTTTTTTCCCGAAAAAAACCCGGGTTTTTTTCCGAGATTCAAAATTTCCGGAAATTTTACATCTCTAGTTAAAAACAGCGGCACGGAGTCGGGATGGCCTGATCAGACCATCCTGACACCATGAGAGCGCGCTGGAGTGATCAGATAGGAAACTCCGTCTGTGGCCAGTCACAACCCGTTTACTACCGGATTTTCCACGGTGTCTTTTTACTCTGCTCCTGTAGCGGAGCAAAACAGGTTGCCAACAGGTGCAGGGCACTTCCCAGATGTTCATGTCTGACTGCGCTGTTTAAATCTGGCCGGTATTCATATGGCAGGTCTAATTGTGCATGTGATTGCGACCCTGGTTTACCTTTTGTGCGTTTTCTTACTGTATATGTGTATTTGGAAACCTAAAGTAATGTACCCAGAATGGCTTGAATGCAAGGGGGGATGCCGAGTTGATCAGTGCTCATGCTTCGGAAGATCAGAAGTTCCCAAGTCATGCTGAGAAGACTGTGATGTGCTGTGGGCCTGAACCAAGATCCAAAGAAAGCCGAGCTACTCTTGTAGTTGTTTTAAGCATTCATGTATAGATAGGGATTTATAAACCTCATTTCTGGAGCTCCACTCCCCTGTTAGTCAGGTTTTAAACGCCCACACATACCATTGGACCTTTCAGGCACGGGGGGGGGGAGAGGCAGGTACCGAAGTCAACTCCACGCCATGTATATATACACAGGGCTATTTTTGGGCAGGAACACACAGGAACGGAGTTCCAGCTGGCTCCAGAGTTGGCCACACCCAGCAGGAACTCATTAGCATAATAGGCCACACCCAACATCAGAAACTCATTAGGATTGGCTACGTTAGGGGTGTGTGGCAAAGGAGTTCCTGCTCCCAAAAAAAAGCCCTGGGTTTTGGCAACAAACAGGGTAAACAGAATAAGAAGCAAAAGGTGGGTGTGGCTGGATGACTACACTTCTGGTAACATGGGAGTGCGGCCTAATATGCTAATGAACTGTGTCATCAGGGGTGTGGCCTAATATGCTAATGAGTTTCTGCTGTTGGGTGTGGTCTATTATGCTAATAAGTTCCTGCTGGGCTTTTTCTACAAAAAGAGCCCTGTTAAATATACATAACTTTGTTCATCTTTGTGTACGTTTGTCTTCCTGCTTCGCCAAGTATTTCAATCCACGTCTATAATATTTCGTTTGAATATGAGGTTTGCCTTGAATATTTTATTTCAATAATATTTGATTAGCGCCTATAGTGTTTTGATTAGATATAGTGTTTTACTTGATTCTTTTATTAGCGGTTATATTATTTTGCCTAGATAAGTCATATTTTTTATTATTTCAATTAATGGTCATAATATTCTGTTTGAATAAGTGGTTTTTGTTGTCATTTAAGAATCAGTAATGCCTGCCAGCCCGGTGAGACGATCAGCTCTGCAGCCCATTCAGTTTCTTTTTAGGAACATCATGGTTCCCTTGTATAGCGCCCTGTGACACCTCGCCCCTACCTCTTCATCTCTTTTACCCCTCACCGGTTCCTGCCAAGAAGACCTCCTGAGATGGCAACCAGATGCCTACTTGTCTGAACTTTGATGCAGGACCCTACCACCTGATGACGCCAGGATCCCAAGGGGAGGAATTGTTGGCGTGAAGCCAGATGGCATTATTACAGACTCCTGAAACAGTAGGGTCAAAAAGCTACAAAAGGCACACAGATGGGCTTATCTTGCATGGATCTGAACTCTGCCCAGAAATGATCAATTGTTGCCATAAAGCCGCTTCAGATGGCATTATTAAAGACTCTTGAAACATTACTGTCTTGCTGAACTGTGAAGAGTGTGTGTGCCAGGGCAATAAACAGAGCCGTGATCCCAAGAGAAGTGCCCAGTGCTGGACTATGGACTGTACGCTGTGGCCAAGGGAAGCCTTGTGCCCAAGAAGCATGCCAAACCAGATGTGGACCTGGGACTACAGAAGCCTTCTGCCCCTGCACCTCTGCATCCACGCAAGGACTGTGATGCAGACCCACAGCCCTGGCCCCCATGCACACAGAGACAGCAGCAGGCCAGAGAAGAAGCCACGCTCTGGCCAAAGACAGAAGCCACAAGGGAACCTCTTCTCCATCACGCGGCATCCTTCCCCTCCCCATGTGTTAGCGTCACCTGGAAAGCGACACATTCCTCTTCCTCCTGTGTCAGCCTAAGACAAAAGAATGTGCCCAGCTAAAGACAAAAGGAGTCACTAAGCCTTCCTGCCACCCGTCTACAAGCAGCATCGGACCTGCCCTGTGATTGGATCCCGCTACCCTCTCCTGTGTCCTACACCCCCTTCCCCCAGAGGTGTCACTCCCTGACGACCATTAATTTTCAATTGCCCAACTGTCAATCCCGTCATGTCTCCCATCTAGAGCATAGTTTTTTCTAGGACTTCCTGGGAACCAGGTGACCACTCGGCCATTGCCTCAGGTCACAGTTGAGCTATTTAAGGAGAGTTCTCCCTGAGCTCTCTTCTCTTGCTCTTCTCCTCTTGGCCCCATCCTACTTTATTGCTTCCATTCTAAGCCTGTTTGGAATCATTCCACCTGTGTTGCTGGTCAACTCACAATCCCTTCCCACTCATCGTGTTCCATTTTTCGCTGCACAATCTACCCGTCTCGTCGGACAGGTAACATATTACCCACCAATGATATTTCCTGCTCATGCAAACATCGCTCTCCTTTCAACTCTGTATTCCTAGTTCTGTATTGTGTTTGTGAGTGCTTGATTATTGTCTGCCTGAGACCATTTAGTAAAGAAATCAATTACTTTAGCAACACAGTCTCTGCTTCTATTCACGGGTCCTGGGAATTCTGACTCTGGTAGACAAAGGGTATGATCCCACATTTTATGCCTATTGCCATTTAATATTCATAATTCCCCACGGTTATTAATAAAATAAGGCAATTTTGTTAACACAGAGGCAGCATTTCTTGCATTTGGTTGCCCTTTGACTCCATGGTTTGCAATATTTCTCTCTATACCCTTATCTCTAACTGAGATAGGTCTGATGATCTCTAAAAGTTTACGCCACAGCAAACAGGTTTGTCCACAATGCTCTTGAAAAGCAGTAAAAAAAGCACCGCACCCATACTCAGGTTCTTTCCTTTAGTAACAAATGAGGGGAAATTGCTTAAGTTTGTAGACATAAAAAACAATCTATTCATAATAAAGGATGGAGCTGCTACTGGCCCTGAATTAAAACCTAAAATAAACATTTTAGCAGATGCATGCAAAATGCATGTACTCTTGGGACCTCGTGGCCTGAAGAACTGTCAAGACTGTTATGAAGGGGTTATCGGAGAAAGTGAGCTGCCGTTTTTAGTGGCTTGTTTCTACTTGGTGTCACCAAGTTTCTTATGTAGGAGGGTGGGACTGGAGACTTACCAATGGTCTCTGTAAATGGATCTTCATTACTCATATTTTAAAATAGAAATGACATCATACAAAAGCAAATGGAGCTGGCTCTGGCCGGAGTGCTAAGCCAGTTAAGCGAGATCCATTACTTCTTGCTCAACTCTCCTTCCAAATCGGCCTCTGGATGAACCTAAACCAGAGAAGGGAGGGCCGTGGAAGCAGAGTTTATCAGTTTTCCACCATCAATCACAGGCTTGAAATAGTTCCAACTGCCTAAAGAGAGACAAATTTCAACTTTCTCCCCAGAGAATGCTGATAATGGCAGTAGAGCAGCTTTCACGCTCCCTTGCCACACAAACAGGGCGTCCCCTTACAGCAGATATGCCCGAGAAAATTTACATTTGCTTTTCACTGATTTTGAGCATTTTCTTGTAAAGCTGCACTTCTGTTGTGAGGCTACTGCATTTTGCACTTAGAAAACAAGATCAATACCTCTGGTATTCGAAAGAGGTCTTAACAGGGACCAGGAAATAATTTATTGAACTATGCCTACTGTATTTCAAATATGAAAGTTTTTTCCATGGACTACTGTAAAACACATAGTAAAGGTAAAGGTTCCCTTGCTCGAAAGCCAGTCAAATCTGACTCTAGGGTTGCGGTGCTCATCTCAGTTTCAAAGCCGAAGAGCCAGCGCTGTCCGAAGATGTTTCCGTGGTCATGTGGCCGGCATGACTAAACACCAAGGCGCACGGAACGCTGTTACCTTCCGACCGAAATGGTACCTATTTATCTACTTTCAATTTCTTGCTTTCGAACTGCTAGGTTGGCAGGAGCTGGAACTGGAGACGGGAGCTCACTCCGTCTTGCGGCACCCGGGTCTCGAACTGCTGAACTACTGACCTTCCACAGCCTGCAGTTCAGCGTCTTAACCACTTGATCCACCGCAGCTCATTCACATTCACAAACAAGGGTTTCAAAAGCCCCCCAAGAAAATGCTTTCTCTATGGTCTAACATTATCCACAGAATCCCCTGTATATTGATGTTTAGGTGAAAAATCTTCAAAACTACTGCAATAACATTTATGTTACCTGAGCAAAGTTTGATTCCAGTGGTATCTTTAAGACCAACAAAGTTTTATTCAAGCTATAAGCTTTTTTGTGAGCGCGTACTTCATCAGATACAATGAAATGGAAATTAACAGTTCATATGTATAGGTAGATGGTAAGCAGTAAATTATTATACAGCATAATGAAGATGTCTAACAGATTCAAGGATCAAACAGGAATAACAAGCTTAGTTTATATGGTTAACATTTGTTGGGGGTTTAATTCCAGGGGGGAAACATAGTGACAGAAATAGATATGTCAAAATTGGAGACTGATGGGCAGATGTATCCTTAATTGTGGAATGCTGAGAGTAGTTAACTGAGACCCTGCCATTACACTCCATCCATCTCCTCTCAAGTATGGAGGTGGACCTTACAGTCAGTGGACTCAGATTTTGTTCTGCTGCTTCAGACCAACATGGCTACCCACCTGAATCTATGTTTATGGTACCTGCTCAGCTAAAAGCTTCTGAGGGGTTATTATAAAAGATGATTTAGAACAGTAATTGATAACATCAAAATGAGGATAATAAAATAACTAGGAGACAGCCAACACCATTAAATCCTAGTCTGGCCATCATAAAAAGCAGCAATGTATAACTTTAATATAAAAAATACTTGTTTGGCCATCATGTCACAGCTGACTGATGACAACCGTATAGAATTTCTAAGGCAAGAGATGAACTGAGGTGGTTTGCCACTGCCTGCCTCTGAGTAGCAACCCTGGAATTCCTTGGTGGCCTCCCATCCAATGCTCCCTCTAAGCTGTGGGACCTTGTGAGCAGAAATTCCACTTTGTGAGCTACTGGCATTCAAGTTGTGAGTGAGCGATTTGGCTACTGCCTAAATTAGTTTGTTCTGGAGCCCTCCTTCCCCAGCTAAGACAAAAAGGTGTGAGCCGGAGGCTAAAACACTGTGAGCTAGCTCACACTAACTCAGCTTAGAGGGAACACTGCAGTCCCATCCAAATGCTGGTCTTCCTTAGCTTCTGAGATCTGACGAGATCAGGCAAGCTTGGGCTATCCAGGTCAAGGCATATATGACTGCCCTCTATATCACTTAAAAGCAGCACTCCATTGTAAGACTAGCAAGACAAGTTATATACTACCAATTAGTCACTGAATTCCAAGGAAATCCCATCCACCCAGGGATCATGTTAGAAAGAGTGATGCCCTGTTACCAGGGAGCCAAGAAGATCTGGCTCCGTGATCTGGCTCAAAGCCAAACCAGAGTGAACAGCAATGCTTTTTGGCCTGCCTTCTGAACAGGCAAACTCCTCCAATCTTCTTTTGCAGTCCCCTTAACCCACAGGAACAATGGCTAAAACGGGCAATTGTGCATTCTCTATTGGAAATCATAGAGGAATTTCAGACAGGCGATATATTCCAGTTCAGGAACGGTTCCCAAATGGTTTCTGGTCTGACATTTTAGAATCGGTTCCCTACTGGAATATATTTGTACTTTCACACACAAACGCTTCTGTCCCGTTCAGGAAACGGGGCTGAACCGTTTTACCTGTAAACCACTTCCAAGTAGTCTTCAGTTTCTTCTCCCGTATCCGAAACACTGTTTCCCGCCGTTTTTCGCCCGCGCGGGCAATCTCCAGCTTTTTTTAAACATTTGCTTTAGAGCGCTATAGCGCTATAACACAACAGCAAAACAGCATTATAGCAACCCCATTGGAATGCCTGGAGTGTTGTGTTATAGCACTATAGCTCTCTAAAGCGAACGTTAAAAAAAAAAGCCAGAGATCGCCCGCGTGGGCGAAAAACGGCAGGAAAAAGCAGTGCAGTCTGAAATGGCAAACTGCTTCAGATCCAGCTGTTTACTGGTAGGGGAAAGCCATGTGTGAAATGGCAGCTCTATACCGGTTTACTCCACGACGGATCAAAAACGGCTTCAAAACGGCTTAAAAAGGGTAATGTGAAATTCCTCCAATAATGTCCACGGGGAAACGCTGTCCTTAGTTTTATTATGTCCCAAAATGGGGAGTTGGGCTTCTTCTCAGTACTTAGATTTTGCATTAAATATGCTCCCCATTTTGACTTAGCCCTCTTCTGGGCCTCATTATTTGTTCAAATTGTCAATCAAGCAACCAACTAAAGCTTAGGTGGAGGCCATTTTTGATGGGAAGGGCTGTGATCCAAGGTGGAAGAACGGGTGGGGAAGAGATTGCTTACGATAATTTTTGCTCAGTATCAGGGAAAACACACAAAATATCATGTGCCATGATCTGCAGATCAAAGATTCCCTGCATAAGGTATGCTCCTCACACTTCCCAGTTTCAGTCTCACCAGCCTGAGCAGCTAGAAGGGAAGATGCGACAGAGCCACATACATACACATACACAGACCTTTATTGGCATATGTACAGAGCCTCTCTCTTTCCTTTCTTCCCTCGGTTGTCTCCAGCACTGCCAAGATTGCACATTTTTCCAAGCCTCCCTCCCTGCTATTCTATAAAGAGCTCTGTATACAGGGATGGCGCTATATGAACAAAACAAGTCAACCAACAAGTATGCGAATTAAACATTTAAAGCTGGACCAGGAAACAGAAAGCAGGGTATGTGGATCCTTTATAGAGCAACAGTGTCTGTTCTCTGCCCTGAGGAGCTTACAATCTAATCTTAAGGCAGCAGGGGGAATAGGAAGGAATAGCAATAACGGTAAGTGGCATTTACAGAATGCTTTCACTGTTCAAAGCATGTCACATACAACTATCGGCTTTAAATACTTACAACAGCCCTAAAGGTAGGCTGGTATTATTATCCCCACATCAAAGAGGAGCCAGGCTGGTTGGCTGTTCTAAGGCCACCTTTCAGTGAGTTTGATCTCTCAAGTCACAGATGATAAGACAGCCAGTTCAGTGTTAGTGGTTAGGAGCGCAGACTCTCATTTGGGAGAACAGGGTTTGATTCCCCACTTCTCCACATGCAACTGCTGGTGTGACCTTGGGTCAGTCACAAGTTCTCTCAGAGCTGTTCTCTCAAGAGCGGTTCTCAGTCAGAACTCTCCCAGCCCCACCTACCTCACACAGGGTGTCTTTGTGGGGAAAGGAAGGAAAGGAGATTGTAAGCTGCTCTGAGACTCCTAGTGAAGGGCGGGGTATAAATCCAATCTCTTCTTCTTCTTATCCATCATGTTACTACAGCACCCAAAACGGTTTTCCCGAGGAATATGATAAAAAGGTAGTTTGTTTCAGCTGGGAAGGCGGACAAAGGAGTTAAGCCAAAACCTTCACTTAAGAGCTGTTATTAGAGATTAAACATAACAAAAATAAACTTCGGATGACTATTTAATTGGGAAGGTCCTTCTCCTCCCATTTCTTTGTTTCCTTATTCAAAACATCTCAGCCATGGACCTCAGAGAGCAAGGCTGGGTCAGGCTCTCTCTCTCCACCCAACATACCTCAGAGGGTTGTTGGGAGGATAAAACCGGGGGAAGCAGAGAACGACACCTGCCAACTTTGAGTTCTGTGGTGGGCAGGTAGGATAAAAACGTAATAGACATGAAGTCTGTCTTGAGTTGGCATGCACATACCGAAGTCAAATGTAGAAGAGGATAAAAATGTGAGCGATGTGAATTCTCAGCTGAAACAAACTCGCTTCTCCCCTTCTCGCCATTCCTTTGGGGACAGCCTGCTCACGGGAGTTGGTATGCGATAGCCCAAGGCTCAACCCCCCCCCCCCCCCGCATTTTTAGCCCACGACAAACTTCGGTTCCTTCGACTTTGTATCCTGTATTTGTATGTACCAGCTATTTAATACATTGGTAGGAGCTGCGGTGGCTCAAGTGGTTAAGACCCTGAACCGCAGGCTGTGGAAGGTCGGTAGTTCAGCAGTTTGAGACCCGAGTTGCCACATGATGGAGTGAGCTCCCGTCTCTAGTTCTAGCTCTTGCCAACCTAGCAGTTCGAAAGCAAGAAATTGCAAGTAGATAAATAGGGACCACTTCGGTGGGAAGGTCACAGCGTTCTGTGCGCCGTGGTGTTTAGTCATGCCGGCCACATGACCACGGAAACGTCTTTGGACAGCGCTGGCTCTTCGGCTTTGAAATGGAGATGAGCACCGCAACCCTAGAGTCGGACTCGACTGGCTTTCGAGCAAGGGAACCTTTACCTTTACCTTTAAATCCAGACCATATTTCCAAGCACGCCTGGCTCCACAATCGACTTCTCACAAATCTGTTCATTGAAGAGAGGACAAAGTCTGAGTCCAGTGGCACCTTTAAGACCAACAAAGTTTTATTCTGGGTATAAGCTGGCGTGTGTGCACGCACACTCCTTCAGATACATGCACGCACGCGAAAGCTGATATCCAGAGTCAAACTCCATTCGTCTAAAAGGTGCCCCTGGACTCAGACTTTGTCTTGCGGCTTCAAACCAAGATGGCTGCCCACCTGACTCTTTGTTAAAGACAGATTCAGGTGGGTAGCTGTGTTGGTCTGAAGCCGCAAAACAAAGCTGGGGTCTAGTGGCACCCTTAAGACCAACAAAATTTTATTCAAGGTATAAGCTTTCGTGTGCAAGCACATTTCTTCAGAAACAAAGGGCACCTTTAAGACCAGCAAAGTTTGATTCAAGGTATAAGCTTTTGTGTGCACAGTTCCATTGTATCTAAAGAAGTGCGTGTGCACACAAAAGCTTATACCTTGAATAAAACTTTGCTGGTCTTAAGGGTGCCACTGGACTCAAACTTTGTTTTGTTGAAGACAGTTTGCTGTGTGGTTGGTTTGTTTTTAAACCGACCCAGTGAATTTGTCTCCCAGCAGCCAAAGCAAACACATCAGTGGCGGAAATGTCCTGAGTATCATGGACACATTTTGAATATGTTCATATTTACAGAACAAAGGAATGCAAAGGACTCATTGTCACCCCAGTGCCATTTCTGGATGCAAATAAACCTTACTTCCTGTTTCGACTCCCCGGACGAGTTTTACTGCACTCGTCAGGGCCTTTAGCCTTAGAGTGACGTTACATGCCTAACCTTTTATTAGCCACAAATTACACTGCATGATCATTCCTCAGTAATGATACTTCTAAAAACGGCATACCTCTGCAGCTTTTTTTAAAAAAGTCAGGTGGCATGAAACACAGAACTTGTAGACCCAGTGAGGTTAAAACATGAATGAATAAAGAAGGGACAGTGCGTGATGCCCATAGGCTGCATCTTCCCCCCCCACACACACACAGTAGAAGTTTAAAGAACACTTGACCAAGGCTAGAATGTAACCACCATATGCAAACTGTACTGTAGAAAACGGACTACAGAACCAGATGGGTGCCAGGGTCATAGTTTGTCTTAGGGTGCCCAAAACCCTTGGGCTAGCCCTGGATTGGTCACCATAACAAGTAAATCTGGACTGGTGGGTCACCACCATAACAAAAAGGGCTGGTAGCCACTACCCCAGAGGGTCTTAGGAACTGTAGTTCAGCAAAGTGTTAAGAATGCTCAGTTCAAGATCCACAGCACACCATCTCTCAAGTACTCTAATTCCCAGGGCTCTCGAGGAAAAAGGTGTGAAGACTGAATCAGGCTCGAAGCTATTTGCCCAAACGTTACAATAAGCCTCATCACCACAGACCAGCGGTGGGGGAAGGGGGGAAGAAGACGAAGAGATTGGATTTATATCCCACCCTTCACTACCCAAAGGCGTCTCAGAGCAGTTTACAATCTCCTTCCCCTTCCCCTCCCCACAACGGAAGAAGACGACGACAAAGAGATTTGATTTATACTCCACCCTTCACTACCGGAAGGAGTCTCAGAGCGGCTTACAATCTCCTTTCCCTCCCCCTCCCCACAACAGACACCCTCTGAGGAAGGTGGGGCTGAGAGAGCTCTGAGAGAACTGCTCCTGAGAGAACGGCTCTGAAAGAACTTCTAACTGACCCAAGGTCACATTAGCAGCTGCATGTAGAGGAGTGAGGAATCAAAACCCACTTCTCACAGGTTACAGTCCACGCTCCTAACCACTACACCCAGCAGGGATTTGAGAAGTCACGCCCAGCCTCTTAGATGCAGTTGATTAAATAAAGCTTCCTGTTTTTAATGTCTTCTCAAACATGATATAGCCCCCCTGCGCACACACCCTTTGAATGCATGTGAGGGGAAGGGAACAGGAAGATCTCCGCTTGAACACGCTTTGATAGCAACATTCTCTCACATTCGGAAGATTGCAGGGGTGAGGACTATATCATTTGTTCTCCCAGACATTTCAGTTTGCCCTTATCTGCAACAGTGCTGGAGTAATCTCAAGGAGATAGCAGTGTTAGCATGTCGCTGTAAAAACAAACAGGGTTCGGGAGGCACCTTCAAGTCTAAGAGCGCAAGCTTTCATGAGCCACACTAAACCATCAGATGCACAGTTGTATACAGCTACGCACCTGATGAAGTAGATTCTCACACACGCACCTGATGAAGTGGGGTCTCACTCACAAATACTATGGGGATCGGGGCCAATCCATAGATACTGGCAGAGCATTCCTTTTGATCGGCTGGTCCTAAGTCTATGGAGTTCAGATTTTCTGCAAAGCTCTGAGAGACAGACTTCCGACTTCCTGTTAAAAGCTGGAAGGTGCGGACTCCTATCCACATCAAGGCTTTTGAGTTTCTGTCTCAGACACTGATTTTTCCCCACAACACCACAGAAGTTCCTTCTAAAACTCAGGGGGAAATATCAGGAGAATGCAGAGAGTGGCAGGGGCGCATGGTGCTCAAGGCGAAGTTAGAAACTGTGTTGAGTATACCCAAAGGACACATGGACACAAAGATACTGCCTCTGCTGAATCAGGTCAGTGGTCCATCTAGTCCAGCATTTTCTGTTCCTACAGAGGCCAACCCGATGCCCCAGAAGGGGCACAGAAACCAAAGCTACTTCCTATTGCTGCCCCATAGTAACTGGTACTCAGGGCTATAATGCCTCTGAACATGGAGGTCCCCTTCGAACATCATAGCTAACAGCCATTGATGGACCTATCCTCCAAGAAATTTTCTCATTCCCTTTTAAAGCCCTCTAAGCCAGTGCGGTGGCTCAGAGGTTAAGACGCTGAACTGCAGACCAAAAGGTTGGTAGTTCAGCAGTTTGAGACCCGAGTGCCGCATGACGGAGTGAGCTCCCGTCTCTGGCTCCAGCTCCTGCCAGCCTAGCAGTTCAAAAGCAATAAATTGCAAGTAGATAAATAGGTACCGCTTTGGTGGGAAGGTAACAGCGTTCCGTGCGCCTCGGCATCTAGTCATGCCGGCCACATGACCCCGGAGAAGTCTTCAGACAGCACTGGCTCTTCGGCTTGGAAATGGAGATGGACACCGCCCCCTAGAGTCGGCTTTCGAGCAAGGGAAACCTTTACCTTTAAGCTAGTGCCCAGCCCAACATCTTGTGGTAGCGAGTTCCATAAGTTAATTACACAGTGTTTGAAGAAGCACTTTCTTTTGCACTAAAGCTATCATTACTTTCTATGATTCTCCTGGCTTTTGCCTGTAATGTTATCAGAAGACCTAGGTACGATTACACAAGTTTATATTTTGGGTCACAGCACGGGAGACTCTGTGTTCATATCACTCACAAAAGGACCCACACTGGGTGATCTCAGGCAGGTCAGTTTCTTCGTTCTTCATTTGGGAACAGAAAAGAGTAGCAGGACAGAAGCCACACATGATAAATCGCTTGGAGCATGCAACAGGCTATACAAACCCGTCCATTTCTTCTGGAGGGAAGGGGAACACACTCATGCTTTAAGCTTTAAAGTTTGTCAACTAAAACACATCCAGTGGCGCATGGGACTTCAGTGGGGTACATGTCCTTCAATGGGGATATCAACAGATGCATTCAACAAGTCTGCTGGAATTTGGTTGCACAAAGGGCTCTAAACCCAGCAAGGATCCATACACAAAAGCCCTGTGGCATTCTCTTGAGGGGATGCGGCAAACAGTACAAAATGAGAGGGTTGTATTAGCATGCCAAATTCCTTCCCTTGAAAACAAACAGGGTGGGAAATCCCTTTAACTTGCCATTGGCCAACAGCTGCTCCTTTGGACCAACGGACTTTGCATATTTTGACTGCAGGGTGCTGTGTATTAGAAGGCCCAACTGTGTTCAGGCTGCTTGAAAGCATAGCTCTATTTATGAATATTTTATTGGTAGGAATCTTCCCCCCTCCCCATGTAGTTCTGAGCGCAGGAACAGACAGTATCTTTTTGTGTAGTTCACCAGGGAATGACGATACGCGAAGGGTTAAAGCAGGTGTATAAAGCCAGAGGTCGAAAGCAAGGATGCACAGATTGATGAGACCTCATGCATTATAAAAGGATCACAAAACCAATGAATTGCAGACAACTTATTTTTGGTGTGGAAATCTGCAGTTCTTTGGTTTTACGATTCTAACAAATACACACAGTTGAGATACTGAAGGTAGCTTAGAACAAAGTTCAAGTCCAGTGACACTTTTAAAACTAACAAAGTTTTACGCAAGGTGTGTATGCTTTCGTGTGCATGCACACTTTTTCAGAGACAGTGGGGGAAAAACTTCTCCAACCAGTAAATATAGGAAGGGGGGTGGGTTAGTTGCCAGGAAGGGCTAGTTAGAGTCAAGGTGCATAAGTAACTGGACGATTATAGCTGAGATTGGATTAAGGCAGTTGCTAAAATCTGCGAATAGCAGTAAATTAGCATAGAAATACAGGAGTTAACAAGCAGGTGTGAGAACTGAGTTTGAGCCCAGCGGCACCTGAAGGTAGCTCAGTTTGACTAGCCTTGATCAGGAAGGGGGGGGGGAGGAAACAAACCCCACACAAACTTTTTAAAGGGCAGCATTAAAATCCATCCAAGCCACAGAAACGTTAGAAGCGGGAGAAGTGACGTTTCTCCGGGGAAAGACATTCATGATAAATCGGAAAGGGTTTTTTTTTTTTTGCTCACTCTGACAAGGGGGCGGAGCAAGAGTGTTTCCTGGGTGGGGATTTATCGCATTCTTCAGACTTAGGAGGAAGAATGAGAGTGAAGAGAGAACTTTTTAAAGAGGGGTCCCAGACTCCGGAACCTCCAAACCCAGACTTCTGTTCCTAGTCGCTGGGACTTTTTGTCCCTGCCTTTCCCGCAGGAACCCGCAAAGAGCAGCTACAGAAGCCACGCTACAGCCCTGGTGCCCCTCCTAGTTCCCCCCCCCCCAGCAACAGAGAGGCTCATCCCTCCTCCCCCAAAACTTCCACCCGCCCTGACTGCAAACCCCTTTCACAGCAACGGGGAAGAGGCTGGCGCTCCTCTCCGCCCCATTGCACGTTTCCCCCCCACTGCAGCAAAGCGGCAGGATCTGGAGCGAACGGCAAAGCCAGCCCCGCGTCGGACCCAGGCGCCGCGCCCCGCCAACAGCCCCCGGACTCTCTGCCCGCCACAGACTCACCCGACCAGGAACACGGCTGCCGCTGCCCAGCCTTGGGGAGTTGTAAGGCTGCGGTTTGCCAGTCTCCGCCCGACAACTGCGCCTGCGCGCCCTCCTACTGTGGCTTCAGGGGCATCACGGGAGCTGTAGTCCATCATTACAGGATGCGAGCCGCGCTTCTCGTCCGCCAAGGACAGTCGCAACAGGTGGGCTCTCGGGGCCTCCCTTGTCGGCCTGCCTCCCGCCTCTTGGTTGCAAAAGGCTCTTTGGCTTTCCTTGTCAGTGGTCTGTGTGCTTTTTTTTGTGCCCCGAAGGCGCGAGATGAGCGGGGCTACAGAATATTTATTAGGGGTGCCAGTGGGACCTGGGGATCCCCTGGAATTAAGGTTGCCAACCTCCCGATGGTGCCTGGAGATCGCCTGCTTTCACGGCTGATCTCCAGGTGGCAGAGAAAATGGCCTTTTTGGAAGGTGGACTCTGCGGCGTTATGTCCCAAACCCCGCCCCCTCAGGCTCCACCCACCCCCAATCTTCAGGTATTTCCCAACCCGGAGCTGGAAACCCTACCTGGAATTACAGCTCATCTCCAGACTGTGGAAATCAGTCGCTCTGGAGAAAATGAATGTTTTGGCGGGTGGGTGGACTCTGGCATTGCACCCCACTGAGGTCCCTGTCCTCCCCAGGCTCCACCCCCAAATCTCCAAGGTTTCCCAACCTGGATCTGACAACCTTAGGACTCCGTTGCAGATTTGCTTTCCTTGTTTGAACAGGTTAAAAAGTAAAGGTAAAGGTTCCCCTTTGAACTGCTAGGTTGGCAGGAGCTGGAAATAGAGACGGGAGCTCACTCCGTCATGCGGCACTCATGTCTCAAACTGCTGACCTTCCACAGCCTGCAGTTCAGTGTCTTAACCAATTGAGCCACTGCAGCTCCTTTGAACAGGTTGGTGAACTGTAATTCCCCCTGGGGATCTCCTGGGATTTCACCTGTTCTCCAGGCAACAGAGGTCAGTTCCCCTGGGGAAAAATGACCACTTTGGAAGGTGAACTCAATGGCATTGTACCCCACTGAAGTCCCTCCTCCTCTCCCCAAACCTCATCATCCCCAGACTCCACTCCTCAAATCTTCAGGAATTTCCCAACCCGGAACCGACACCTAGGTTCCTAAAAGTTCAGCGATCCATTTTAGAGAATCACAATTGGTTCCAAGTTGCCTGTGCCATTTCCTTTCTTAAAACGACAACATGCGTTTTAGATTCTCTGGTCCCGATAGATAGATTTTGTTTGCACAGTGTGCTCTGTGCTCTTTTAAGTGCCTTCGACTTGAGAATTTATATTGCATATTTTAAAGATGAAAAGCTCACCTGGGAGTAAATCTGACTGAATTCAAGCAGACATACTTCCTAGCTCTTGCACTCCGGCGTTCCTTGTGTTTGCAGTTTTTCAGGTGGGTCCCCATACAAAAATGAGGCAATAATAAAGTCATTAAATGCTGGATGAGAAGACTGTATCTGAAAAACATAGGGTTAAGGCCCGAGGACAGTCCTAGGCAAGGCAGAAACAGCTGGCTTCTGTTCCTATTTGGGCTGCCATCCAAGTCTTGGCAGATGAACTGTAGGAGTTTTAGCCAATTGAGGAATTGATTTGATTTGCGTGAGGACAAACAGCAATGTCAAAGTTAAACATATGTTTTTTAGATGGCGCACAGGTGTCGTTTAGGGAGGGGGCTTTGAACACAGAAGAACGAGGCAGGTAACGTGAAAGACTGAATCCCTGAAGAGCTGATGCCAGTCAGAGTAGGCGATACAATACCGTACAACCTGCAATTTACTTCAGGTCTGTGAAAACCAGCTACCTTACAGCACTCTAAGACAGGGATATCTAACATGGTGCCTGCCAAGTGTTTTTAGGAAGTGGGTGGGGCTTTTGCCCTGCAAGGTTTCTGATTAGCCATTAGAGATCTAATTATTAGTGCAATTTTTTTTAAAAAAAACCCCATTGCTTCAGCAGCAGCTGCTGCCACCACAGCACAAGAACGTCCACTGTGTGACTGAAGGTAAGCTTTGTGTAAGCAATAAAATGAACCATGTGTTCATCTAAAAGGGCATCCTGCTAAGCAGAGCTTCTGCCTGAAGTGCTGAAGAGTTACTGTTAGAGTTATGCATGACCTCATTTCCTGATGTGTTGTGGCTGGCCCTGTCTCCTGCGGCCGCCGTTTTGTGATTGCGCCCACCACCCTGTGTCAGAATTCCAAAGGTGCCCGCGGACTGAAAAGGGTTGGGGACCCTTGCTCTAGAAATACAGAATTTAGAAAATCTGGAGATGGAGCCACAGGTCCTGCCGAGCCACTGCCAAAGTTGCCCCTGGTTGTTACACATTTTTTGACTTATGGGTCACTGTAGGACCTCTTCTTCTGATGCAGTCGATGGAAATGGCCACGGAGGGGAGGAGTTCTGGGAGAGGCGAAGCCCAGAGGTCTCACAGCCAAGGCGACAGAGGGGCCTTGCTAGCTTACTTCCCCCACTAGTATGGCCAGGTGGAATCTCTGCTGATGGAGAATGGCGGCAATTTATTTTATTTTATTTTCGTACTTCTAGCCCGCCCATCCCGCAAGCAGGCTCAGGGCAGGTAAGAACACAATAAAGGTAAAGGTTCCCTTGCTCGAAAGCCAGTCGAATCCGACTCTAGGGTTGCGGTGCTCATCTCCGTTTCAAAGCCGAAGAGCCAGCGCTGTCCAAAGACATTTCCATGGTCATGTGGCCGGCATGACTAAACACCAAGGCGCACGGAACGCTATTACCTTCCCACCGAAGTGGTACCTATTTATCTACTTGCAATTTCTTGCTTTCAAACTGCTAGGTTGGCAGGAGCTGGAACTAGAGATGGGAGCTCACTCCATCATGCGGCACCCGGGTCTCGAACTGCTGAACTACTGACCTCCCGCAGCCTGCAGTTCAGCGTCTTAACCACTTGAGCCACGGCAGCTCCTAAGAACACAATAGCAATACAATAAATACAATTAAAATTTTAAAACACAATAGTAAACATTAAAATTGGTGGTTACAGCCCAAGGACAGAAATGGGCTGATTGCGAGAGGTTCCCTGGCCCGTTGGCGCAGATGGATAGAGTCAGCCAGGGGTCATTTCCTGCAGGAGCTCAGGAGCTCCGGCAGTAAAGAGCCCAGGGGGCGGGCACATGCAACAAGTCCCACCCCCTGCTCCCAGCAGCCCTCAATTAGAGCAAGAAGCAGCCAGGTAAGTTGCAGAGCACCCCCCCCGGCCCCCGGTCCCAAACAGTCCAGTGGCACCTTTAAGACCAAGTTTTATTCAGGTACAAGCCCTCCCTCCTCTCCGAGGGAAGATCTGCACGTTCCCCCCCCCCCAATAGCTAGCAATCCAAAACAGTCCAGTGGAGCCTAAGTGGTGGGTGTTGCCTTCTGACACACTTCCGGTGATGTCAGGGGGGGTGGCATATGCAAATAAGGTATGCTAATGAGTTATGCTAATGAGCTCCTGCAGCTTTTTTTCTACGAAATGATCCCTGGAGTCAGCTATTGTTGGATGGGAGACAGAAACCTCAGGGAGGCCATATATGGATGCCCGCCACCTCAGCGGAAGTCCTGGCGGAACAGCTCTGTCTTACAGGCCCTGCAGAATTGAAGAAGATCCCGTAGGGCCCTGGTCTCAGTGGGGAGCATGCTCCACCAGGCACGGACCAGGGCAGAATTAGCCCTGGCCGTGGTTGAGGCAAGATCGATGTCTTTCGGGCCAGGGACCACCAGGAGATGTTGATCCATAGAGTGTAGTGCTCTCCGGGGCGTATATGGGAAGAGCCGGTCCCTCAGATATGTTGGTGCCAGGCCGTGTAAGGCTTTGAAGGCAACACCAAGGGAACAGAGCACATCACTGAAGTCAAGGTTATTGGTTTGATTTAAATGTGTGACGTAGTTTCTTTACTTTAAAAGTCTTCAGAGTTGACTCCCAAAGCACAAACAATACTAAAATCAATAAATGTTTATGCAATTTAAATGGGACAAAACCAGACGTTGCAAAGTAGCATTGTGTGAAAAGGCAATCAGCAACAGATTCAAAAACAACAAGGCAGAAGCACAACTCCCATTATAAAAAGCCATAGAGAATGCAGGACTTTACATCTGGCATCTAAAAGAGATTAGTATTGGTGCTGGACAGATCTGTGGGGAGAGGATAGCTAACAAACTGGACTCTTCCACTGAAAACTGCAGTTTCCCCCCTTTCCATGGTATCTGAATGGAAGTGTCCGACATGAAAGACCAAAGTATCTGAGAGTGCTTTGTTCCCCAGCGTGAAACATCCTCTGTATGCAAAACCAGGAGTGCTCTACCAGGAATGATCTGCACATGCATTGTAAAATGGCTGTGAGAGTTTCACTTGAGAATGATCAGGGGTGAGAGATGCCATAAAGCAAAGCTGAGTAGTTCTGGCACCCTGCCTGTGGCTTGAATGAACGGGGATTGTTGTATGCCCGAGAACATGCTGGCCTTTGTATGGAGCTCTATTATAATTCTGCAGGGCTCCTTCGAAGGCTGGCCTTTCACAGACTTAGAGCTGAATGCTCCAGCAAGAGGGCTGAATGCAGTGTTTCTCCCAAAAGGGCTAGTGCGGTTCCTGGGATCCCTAATTTTATAGGGGATGGCAATTCTTGGAAAATGCAAAATACTGAAATACGTGGGAAAGATCTGTAATTCAAAGGGTTGCCAATGTTGCCTTGGGAAATCCCTGTGGGTTTGGGGGTGGAGCCAGAGGGGTTGGAGGGACCTCAGCAGGGTATAATATGCCACAGGCTCAACCCTCCAAAGCACCCGTTTTCTTCAGGGGAACCGATCTCTCTGTCATCTGGAGATCAGTTGTAATTCCAGGGGATTTCTAGGCCCCACCTGGAGGTTGCCACACCTGCGTAGGGCCCAGGCATGGGGCGGGTGACAGTGGGGAAAGAAGTGGCTTAGTAGTCTGGACAACCTCTTCAATATTGCTGGATAATTTTTGCATCCGACTGAAGTAAAACTTGTCTCTGATCCCTTAAATCGGTACTATCTCTGTTAGATCGCCGCTAACAAAGACCCGGAGAGTGATTTCAACCAAAGCGATCAGCTTTATTGCAGATGCGAACAAGCGCTTGAATTCAGTCATAACCAGAACAGATTAACATTGAGAGCTAGGCTCCTTTTAAACGTTCCCGGGCTAATGTAGCCGCGCCTATTTACAATTAACAACCAATGAGGTTGTGTAGATAACAACCAATGAGAGTCTTTCCCTCTCAGGACTTGGTACAGTTCTGATTGGTCGCCGTTACGGAGCGACCAATAGTGAGTCCATTCTGAGGAGCCTTCGTCCGGCTCGAAGCTTAACATAGGGAGTGAATGTGGCGATTCAAGTACGCTATTTCAATACATTACAATCTCCGACTTCAAAGTATCCTACTTGCTCTAATAGTCCGGGAGAGACAGCTATATAATCTATTGTAGTAGCATGCTCAGAAGATAGGTATGTAAAAGGACTTGTGTTCTATTGGTGACATTTAATTTTTTTCCCCCATGACTCATGAAATTGTAGGGATGGGATCATGGGCAGGAGGTCTCTACCAGGTGCTCAAATATTAAGCTTGGCTTTAGATGGCAATGCAAGCAACTTCTTTTTAATAAGTAGGGCTGTGAGGCAAAGAACTGCTTTGGGCACACCCAAGTCATCGTGTATGCCTAGTTAGGAAGGTTCGCTTTCCTTCTCTGAAGCAGTGGGGGGGGGTATGCTTACTCATGGGTCTAACAGGTACCTTACCTGCTGCTGGTAAGGTAGCCTTCTCTAGTCAACCATCTGCTCTTAGGTGTAGATTTCACAGCTGGAAAGGGCTCTGTTTGAAACAGGAGAGCAAAGCCTTCTTGGTCTGCGGGTCTCACTGGGGTTGCCAGCTCTGGGTTGGGAAATACCTAGAGATTTGGGGGGGGGGTTGTGTGCAGGGCCGGCTCGAGGTGTTTCTGCGCCCTAGGCGAGGCTGCCTTGTGGCACAGATGCCAACCTCCCGGTGGGGCCTGGAGACCTCCGGAGCCAGCCACCCTTTTGCTGCCGCCACCACCGCCTCTCCCCCCCGCCCCAGCTGCCACCAAAGGGGGGGAGGGGGGAGGCACAGTTTGGCGCCCCATCCAGGGCCCGATGCTGTTGACTTTTGTAGGGTGCAAGAACGACACAACACAAAGATTTCAGACCCCACACGATGCTCTAGGCGAATGCCTAGTTTGCCTAGTGGGTGAGCCGGCCTTGGTTGTGTGAAGAATTTATAGTTCATCTCCAGGCTACAGAGATCAGTTCCCCTGGAGAAAATGGATGCTTTGGAAGGTGGACTCTATGGGATTGTAACCCACTTGTTTCCCTGTCCTGTTCAAGCTCCATCCCCAAGTCTCCAGAACTTTCCCAATCTAGCAACTCTGTGGCCCCACCCCCACCCCAGCTGGTGGACAGGGGGACCCTGGCAACTCTAGTGGGAAATCTCCAGCCCCCCCCCCTAGAGGCTGGCGGCCCTTTGTGGGTAGGGAGGACTCCATCCTAGCCTTCTGGTGATAACAGACTGGAGTCTTGGCTAGGCAAGAACCACTTCGGAATTACCAGCTGGGAAGGTGAAGTGTAGTGGGTTAAACGCATGAAGAAACCACGGAGACTGATGTAGTGATCAGCATGGTTTACTGGCACACAACAAGACAAAGACAAACAACCGGCTGGCCAACTATATACATACCTGGGGACACACCGCTAGGTCCCGTTGGTGGGTTTAAATCTCCCACCACGGTCCCATTGGTCCCTCAGTGGAGAGACCAGGAGCCTAGTCCCCATTGTTACCCCAGAGTCAAGCTCTGGAGTGTTCGCTGGCCCCTGGTGGCGGTCAGCGGACACAACAGAAGGACTTGAGCCTATGGGTTCATAAGGAGGATTTGAGCCTTCCCAGCCCATTACAGCAAATACTCCTGTGGGAACGCTCTAGATAGCAGTCTGCAATGGAGCCGTTCCCTCGGTGCCAAGTCAAGATGATGAAGGGCTGCAGCGGATCTACTCCACTGGGAATTGCTCCACTGGGGGTGTCTAATGTCCCTGGCTCGGATCTGCTGCCTGGTCTTCCCTCCGTTTATATTGCTCCTTGTGTGATGTTACTATCTCATTAGGTTTTTAAATTCGGGTTTGGGTGGGGTTTCTACAGCTTTCAAATGAAAAAAAAAATTAACTTCTGGATTTATTGATTTATTGCAGGTCTTTAAAGATCTTTATCATGATCAGTGTTTTAATCGCTGCATTGAAAGGAGTCACAAGAGGAATAGGCTGGGCTGGGCTGGGTGCTGGGGCATGAATTATCCATTCGTGTAGCTGCTGGAGACCACACCCAACCCCCCCAGAAGCGGGGCACAGGGTGATGACGTCATTTGGTGTGAGCTCCACCAGCTTTCCCTGGGAATTATTCCAGAAAAGGGGTGTGTGTGAACATACGCCTATCTTATTTTCCCATCTGCAAATATATATAAGGTAAAAAGGTAAAAGTTCCCTTGCTTGAAAGCCAGTTGAATCCGACTCTAGGGTTGCGGTGCTCATCTCCGTTTCCAAGCCGAAGAGCCAGCGCTGTCCGAAGACGTTTCCGTGGTCATGTGGCCGGCATGACTAAACACCAAGGCGCACGGAACGCTGTTACCTTCCCACTGAAGTGGTACCTATTTATCTACTTGCAATTCCTTGCTTTCGAACTGTTCGGTTGGCAGGAGCTGGAACTAGAGACAGGAGCTCACTCCATCATGCGGCACCCGGGTCTCGAACTGCTGAACTACTGACCTTCCACAGCCTGCAGTTCAGCGTCTTAACCACTTGAGCCACCGCAGCTCCATATATATAAGGTAGAAACTTAACATCTCAGGGGTGTTGTGAGAAAAAAATGCCATAAGGATTATGGGACACAGCCTGTATTGGTGGAGCCGTTGCTTGTTTCCCTTTTCTCTTAATTTTTTTCCTGGGTGGCAAGAAGACTGAAAAGTAGGCTTGGCAACCTCCCGGTGGTAGCTGGAGTTCTCCTGGGATTACAGCTGATCTCCAGGTGACAGGGATCAGTTCACCTGGAGAAAATGGCCACTTTGGAAAGTAAAGCCTGGCATTATACCCCATTGAACTCCCTCCCCTCCCCAAACCTCAGTCTCCTCAGGCTCTGCCTCCCAGGTCTCCAGGTCTTTCCCAGCCTGGAGCTAGCAACCTGACTGAGAAGGCAGAGGAAAAGTGTGCAGCAGAAAGGTTAGGGCCGAGCGTCAAAGAATAGATGCTTTCAAATTATGGTGCTGGAGAAGACTCTTGAGAGTCCCTTGGACTGCAAGGAGATCAAATCAGTCAATCCTAAAAGAAATCGACCCTGACTGTTCCTTGGAAGGCCAGATACTGAAACTGAAGCTCAAATACTTTGGCCACCAAATGAGAAGGGAGCACTCCCTGGAGAAGACCCTGATGCTGAGAAAGATCGAAGGTCAAGGAAGAAGGGGATGGCAAAGGATGAGATGGTTAGACAGTGTCATAGATGCAACGAACATGAAGCTGAACAAACTCCGGGGCATGATAGAAGATAGGAGGGCCTGGCATGATGTGGTCCATGGGGTCGTGAAAAGTTGGACTCGACTGTGTGACTGAACAACAACAAGAACCAACTGTAGGGTACCAATTGTACGAAGTCCTGCAGGGCACAGATGTCACTAGGCAGAGAGTTCCACCAGCTGGTGCCAGGACTGGTTGAGGATAGCTGGATATCTTTTGGGCCAGGGATCACTAGAAGGTTTTCCTCTCAAGAGTGTAGTGCTCTTCTGGGGGTATACCAGGAGAATTTGTCCCACAGATACGTCCCAGACCATTCAGGGCCGTAAAGCTTAGTACCAATACCTTTAACCTGATCCAGTATTCAACCTGGATGGATATGTGCTGTCAGTGGGGTTCCCATGAGAACCTACACCACTGCATTCTGGACCAGTTGCAGGTTCCGGGTCAGTCTCAAGGGTAGCCCTATGTAGAGTGAGTTACAGTAGTCTAGCCTGGGGGTGACTGTTGCATGGATTACTGTGGCAAGGTCAGAGTGAGCCAGGAAAGGGACCAGTTGCCTGACCTGGCCGAGTTGGGGGGAGAGATAAGAGCCAATCTGGCAACAGTTTGCCAATCTCCAGGTGGGCCCTGGGGATCCCCTGGAACTGCAACTGATCTCCAAAGTAGAGAGTTCAGTTCCCCTGGAGAAAATGGCTGCTGTGGAGGGTGGACTCTATGTCATTATACCCTCCCCTCCCCAAAACCCATCCTTCCCAAGCGCCACCTCCAAATCTCCAGGTACTTCCAAACCTGGATTGGCAACCCTGTCTGGCAATGTTTGTGATCTGGGCCTCCATTGATAAGGAGGCATCCGGAAGCACACCCAGGCTCCTGTCAGTAGGTTCCAGTGTTAATGGTACTCTGTCAAGAGCTGGGAGTTGGCACCCTGGCCCTGAGTCCTCCCTTCGTAGCCACAGAACCTCCATCTTTGATGGATTCAGTCTCAGCCGGCTCTGTTTCAACCATCCAACCAACGGCTTTCAGACCCTCGGCCAAAATAGTTTGGCTGGTGTCCATCCACCTGTCAACAGATACCTAAATCTCCTTTTCACATACAATCTTCTCAGAAAGCTTAGGAGCAGTTCCTTCAACAGTGAACGACAAATCACATGGCACTTAACCGGGAATACACTTATTTTATTTATTTATTTGTTAAAACATTTTTATTGCTTTTTCTAGTCTACAAACCTACAGGGTCAAGGGAAGGGAACAACCTAAAACTACGAGTAGCAAGGATCATTAATACATAAATTCAAGATAATCGACATTTCCCTATTACTCAAATAGAAATACATAAGAGTTAATATTATAAAAGTATAAAGTGAGCAAACACAATCTTGCTTGGCTATAGTGTGTTTCTTAGCTTTAAGATAATTAATTTATAATAAACATCAGACTTTCAAAGTTACTCTATTTTGCTTTTCTTTCCTCTGCGCTTCTTATCAAAATCCAGTCTAACTTTTAAAGGTTTAGGAGGAGCAGCCCCTAATTCTGCTTCCCAGTCAGAGGATTCTGCCGAGCTGTTCGCATCATTGTCAGAACTTCCCCCTTTTCTATCTTCTTCTTCTTCTTCTTCTTCTTCTTCTTCTTCTTCTTCTTCTTCTTCTTCTTCTTCTTCTTCTTCTTCTTCTTCTTCTTCTTCTTCTTCTTCTTCTTCTTCGTTGTCCTTCGCTTTCTCAGATCCGTCACTTGCTTTCTGTTGTTGCTTCAGGAATATTTTCATTAATAACAGAGTCAATCTTTTCTTTTTTCCCATTGTAGTTGAAGATAAAACCTTCCAGTAATGTCCATCTGTATGGGGTAGTATGATTTTGCAAAAACAGTGTTAAGTTTCTGTATTGTCTCCTTCTTTTCCTGATCTCAAATGGAACGTCTTTTAAAACTTTGATTTGTTCTCCTTTGATTTTCAAGACAATTCTGTTTGTCACCTTCAAAATTAAGTCTCTCATTGACCTTTTTGAGAATTTCGCGTATACTCCCCGGGTAGCTTGTTTTTTAAAAATAAATTCTGGATAAGTACAATATACCATATCAATATCACTTTGTATCACTTCCGCTGTTAAGCCTACCACAGGAGCGAGCTCTTCACTTAAAATCTCTTTCAGGTTCTCTCCTTTCTGCTCCAGAATGTTTTGAAATCTCAGAACATACGCTTATTTTTCCATTTGAAGAAGTAGCAATTGTTGACTCTCAGAGGTTTTTTCTTTTTCCACTACCTTCAGTCTTTGTTCAAAGTCTTCAGACTTAACGTCAACTTTTTCCAACTTCTTGGTTAACTTCTCTGTTTTTGCTGAAGTTTCTTTAAGCTCCTTTTGCAACGTATCAAACTTGTCATTGAGGTTGGTCAGCTGGTCCAGTAGAGGGCACAAAGCTGCAGCAATCATTTTGGGAAAGTCTATGGTTACTTCCGGTTTAGTAACCGGAGACGATGTGCTGGCAGTTCCTGTTGTAAGTTTTGATTTCGCCGCCATTCTTTCTGCTCGCTGCGTCTTTGTTTTTTTTGTGAAAACATTTTATTAGGATATAATAAGCAAAATCAAACATAAATCAAAACTTATATAATTATACATCCTACCCTCCTCCCTTCCACCCCCCTACTCGGCTTCCCACAGTGCTCCAACCTCCTGCTTGTTTCTTATATGTTCTTCATCCTTCCCTTTTCTACACATAACTATACGTAACTTATCCTTCCATTGTCATTGTTTACAGGTAGCGAAAAGTTTTCAGAAGTCTCTGAAGGTCTGGTAATAAGCGCTTTCTTTCTAATCCACAACACACTCAGTCAAAATCCACTCCCTTCAAGCTGCCCTCTCAGTCCCCACTTTTAACTCAGTTTTTTCCAGGATTGGGATTCCCCTCCCCCTTCCAGTTTTTTGGGATTTTGGGCCAGCTTTACTCTCGGGATTTAGGCGGTTGCTCGCTAACTCATCAATTCACTCCCATTTTTACTTGCATTTGTTTATGATGTAGAGAAGATCGTTCCATTCAGATCACTTGCGCACCCGGGCCGGTATGCGCCTCTAGGTGCCATTGCTGGCTCCGTGCTGCGGGAACCTATCAGGGCAAAAAGGAGCCTCAATCCCTTGGCTGTTGCCTCGGGAGAGGCACCTCACGTGCCCCAGGCTGTGACCCCCCCTGCAAGGGGTTGTGGGGGTCCAAGATCAACTCGGACCCCTCCCCATCGGCACGTTTGTGGGCCGCTCACATCAGAGCAATGATGGAGCGCACCCGCCTGCAAGTTGCCAAAAACCGGAAGTCCGGGAATACACTTATTTTAAAGGATAAAAGCAAAAAGCATAGAAATAAGACATACTACCACGATGTGCTGTTTGATACAAAGCCTATCTGAACCCATGGTCCCACAGTTGTGATCCTATGTGCTCCCTGTGGCAAAGTAACAAGTGCTAGGACAGCAGCACTGACAGCCACTCCCAGAGAGTTCCCCACCATCGAGGTTGCTGTTTTCCCACAAGAAATGTGTGGCAGATGGCCAGAACACCACAATGTCACAACCCTCTGTCCAGAAAACAGTGAGAGAAATATATTTAAAAGGATGCTCCTATTTGTGCCAACAAAGCATTATAAGAAATCTGAATGGTAGAAAGAGCTGGAGTAGGTGTGAAGAATGAGGATCAGTGGAGTTTTCAGCACCACCAGAGGGCATCAGCCAGCACTCAGCGTCCAAGGCTTACTGAAGTACATAATATTCTGGTTTATGGAATAAGTGGTGCTGGAGGAGGGTTTTATGGATACTGTGGACTGCCAAAAAGACATAGAAGTGGGCTGTAGATCAAATCAAGCCTGAACTCTAGGAGCTAAAACGACTAAACTGAGGCTATCGTACTTTGGTCACATCCTGAGAAGAGTCACTGGAAGACACAATAAGGCTACGGTCACACACTCAATAATCTACTTTCAGTCCACTTCCAATGCACTTTCCAACTGGGTTTTGCCGGTTCACACAGTAGAATCCAGTTGGAAAGTGCACCGAAAATGTATTGAAAGTGGATTATTTAGTGTGCGTGACCAGGAAAAGTTGATTGCAGCAGAAAAAGAGGAAGACCCAACCGGAGAAGGATCGACTCAATCAAGGACGCCACGGCCCCCAGTTCGCAAGACCTGAGCGAGGCTGGTAATGATAGGATGTTTTGGGGGACAGTCATTCATAGGGTCACCAGAAGCAACTTGATGGCACTTAACACACATGGAACATCACTTTACTATGACTTGGCGGGGGACATGTTCAAAGTACATTTAAGCAAGGGTCATTTCGTAGAAAAAGAGATGCAGGAGCTCATTAGCACAACTCATTAGCATAACTTATTTGCATATGCCACACCCCATGACATCACCGGAAGTGTGTCGGAAGGCAACACCCACCGTTCAGGCTCCACTGGACTGTTTTGGATTGCTAGCTATTGGGGGAGGGGGAACGTGCAGATCTGTCCTCACAGAGGAGGGAGAGCTTGTACCTGAACAAAACTTGGTCTTAAAGGTGCCACTGGACTGTTTTGGACCGGGGGGTGGGGGGGCTCTGCAATTTACCTGGCTGCTTCTTGCTCTGACTGAGGGCTGCTGGGAGCAGGGGGTGGGGCTTGTTGCATGTGCCCGCCCCCTGGGCTCTTTACTGCCGGAGCTCTGCTCCTGTGCGCTCCTGCAGGAAAAGCCCCCTGCATTTAAGGAAATGACCAATGCAGACCATATGACACTCATCATTATATGTGAATAGTCCTGTCTCCTACATTTAGGTCTGACACTTCGGCAGTCCGCCGAGTTGCTTGCCTTGACTGCATTTAGGATAGTTGCCTTGAACACATTGTTATGGCAAGAGGAGGATTAAAAACATTTAAATAGATGAATGCATTAAAAAGAAAAAAAAACCCTGTCCCTGCCTGACAAACTGGTCCATCTGCTGAGGCTCTTCTGTTACGTCTTAGAATAGGAGGTGGATGGCTACCCGAGACAGAGGCTTTCTCATGGTGGTTTCTCTGCTCAGCAGGCTGCCTGGCACCTGGTCTCTTTAGGGTTCAATCATTTTTGCTTATCCAGGAATTTATTTTCATTCTCCTCTGGGGCTACTGAATTTATTTATAATTTGTTTTCATCCTGGTTGTTGTTGTTGTTTTTATGCTACTAGATTGATTCTATTTGAATTGATTACATTTTATTGTGTCCTGGGAGCCTGTTAGTTAAGGAGCAGCATAAAAGTCTTCAGAAACAAACAAGCAAACGACTAGGGACTGGCACACAACCCATGTACTACACATCAGTGTTCTGGAGAAATTGGGCACACTAAGCAAATTTCAAGGCCTGGGAGGGGAAATCCACTCCTAAACAGACATGCCTTTTGATGCCTGAAAATCTGCATGTGACGACAGAAATGCAATGCATCTCTTACCATAAATCCTAGACGTTATATTTCAATATCTTCCTCATAATCATGTTGTTTATAATGTGATGCTATAAAGATGTGCACTGTTTAATTAAATGAATGTATGGTTCATTATGCATAAATGAAAGGGGAGGATTGCTTTGATGCTTACCAGTCTGGTTTTACGTGTGGTTTCATCTTAGAAATGGAATTGCTACCGGGGCATGCAGGTTTTAAGCATATATTTTGGATGTGCCCCATTATGCAAATACTTTCGGAAAGAAAATATTTGGATGGATCAATGGTATGACCCTGAGGCTATCTCATTATGCCGTTTGAATGGTATTGTTATAATTGTTCTAATATAAACCTAATTTGTTTGATGAGTAATTGCTCTCATCTCAAATAAATAAACTGATTGAGAAATGATAATATTTGTAATGTATTAGAGTAATCAGTTCCAAGACTGGTGATAGGGTGTGGCTGAGTGGCAGTATCCATGTCTAGCGTTCAAGAGATCCTCGGTCGGATTACTAGCATCTCCAGGTGGTGCATTCTAGGAAAATCTTTCTCAACCTGAAATCTCAGAGGGGCATCGCCAGTCACCATAGGTGCTTCTATGCTGGACAGATCAGTGGTCTCTGACTCACTGTGAGACAGCATCTTCATATGTCCCAAACAATGTTCAGCCGTAGGAGTTTCCCTCTGCATTATCAATTCATTAATCTGCATTTATTGATTTCATTTGTAATCCATCTTCTGTCATGAAGCTCGAGGCAACGTACACAGGGTTCCGGTTGGGGGATGGGACTCCTATCCAAGGAGGATGGGCTAGACCCTGAACTGTTTACTTTCAGGAAGTTGGTCCCATTTCATAGACTCCATCCTTCCTTCCTTCCTTCCTTGCTCTGCTTTTCAGTGATATATGTATATGGAAGCTCGCGGGGTGACTTCGGGCCAGTCACTCACTCTCATCTTAGCCTGCCTCGCACAGGTGTTGTGAGGGTAAAATGAGGGAGAGAAGAATGACGTGAGCCACTTTGGGTCCCCAATGGGGAGAAAGGCAGGGTATAAACAGAGGTCATTTCGGGGGGAACGGAGGGGATTGCAGTTCCCCCGAGTGAGGTACGGGGGGCGGGGCACATGACAAAGCCCCGCCCCCTGCTTCCGGCCGCCCAGCTTCCGGCCCTCATTCAGCCAGGAGGCGGCAGGAGAAGAGGGAGGGTAAGTTGCTTCCTCCCTGCCTCTCCCCACCCCTGCCTGCCTGGGGCCAGGGAGGGCCTTCGCGGGGCTTCCTTGCCCCCCCGCCGGCCTTGCAGGTCCACCGCCGGGCCCCTCATGGGGCTCGGCAGTGGAGCTGCAAGGCCGGCGGCGGTGGCCGGGACCGTTGGGGGCGGGGTGTGTGGCCTTATTACACACTTCCGGTGATGTCAGGGGGTGTGGCATATGCTAATGAGTTATGCTAATGAGTTCCCCTAGCTCTTTTTCTACAAAACGACCCCTGGGTATAAATGAACGAAAAATGCAGTCTAGGGTTGCCAGCTGTGGATTGGGAAATTCCTGGAGAGTTGAGGGTGGAGCCTGGGGAGAAGAGTGACCTCTGTGGGGTCTAATGCCATAGAGCCCACTCTCCAAAGCAGCCTTTTTCTGCAGGGGAATTGGTAGTCTGGAGGTCAGTTGTACTTCTAGACCTCCAGGCCCCACCAGGTGCCATTTCAGAAAAGGCATTCCTTGTCAATACTCATAGTGAGAAGAATTTGAACTGATTAACAATAGCGATGATTCAAACATTGCAACCCATCCAATAAGATAGGCTCTTTGACCTAAATACTTGTGGGAGGGTGAAATGTGACTGTTAGGGTCGTCAACCTACCCAGGCAGGGGCTGGAGATCCCCAGCAATTAAAAGTGGTCTCCAGACGACCAAGGTCAGTTCCCTGGGAAAAAATGGCAGCTTTGGAGATAGACTATCTTGATCTATCTGCAGCAGCAGAAAAGAGCAAGAGTCCAGAAGCACCTTAAAGACTAACCAAATTTGTGTCGGGGAGGAGCCTTCGCGAGTCACTGCTCACTTTGGAGGCCAGACTTTATAGCAGCATACCCCGGCCGCAGAGTTCCCTCTCCAGGGTGGTCCTCCTTCAAATCTCCAGGTATTTCCCAAACAGGTTGTTGATAACCCTACGCTTAGCCCCCTCCCCCCGGTCTTAGGCAGGCTGGGCAGCAATTCAACAGGTGCAGCTTTTCTAGGCCTAGAGAGATGATGAAGACGTTCTGCCTCGGACGCAACCGCTTAAGGCACAGGAGGCTCGCCAGGAAGCAGAGGCGGCCACCCTCCCAGAGACCTCGGGCTGCTCTGTGCCGCCCGGAACTACGAGTCCCACAGTGCTCAGCACTCAGGGATGGGACTGAGGCTGCGCAGCCGCCTGGCTCAAGCGCGACCTGCCTGTTGACAGTCCTCGGTTTTGGGGGCGGCTGAATCGAAGGGAGAGAGAGAGAGAAGCCGGGAGGCGGACGGACGGGCGGGCGGGCGGACGGCTGACTCGTGCATCCCACTGCGAGGGTCCAGGCAGACAGAGAGACAAGACAGCCGCGCCGGGTAAGCCTCCCAGCGCCCCTCCCCGCTGAGCCAGAGGCGCGCACGCCCCTGCAGGATGCCCGAGCGCGGAGAGCATCTCCCCCCCGCCTTCTGCAGGCAGAGCCGTGCCCTGGGCGCGCCGCGAGCATCCCCGTCTCCGGCCGCGCATCCCTGCCTGTGTCCTGGGTCCCGCGCTCTCCTAGGAGCAGCGGCTGCTACGGAAACGGCGGGGATGCTCCGTCTGGCAGAGCATCAGCGGCTTGCCCGGGTAGGGCAGCCCGTGCGTGCCTTGAGTGGCCGGACGGCCTTTCCCGGGGTTTTGCAGCGAGGCGGATGCGGACAATGCAAGGGAGTGGGTCTCGCCTCGGAATGGGGCTGCCGGGCAGCGTTGCTATTGGGGTGGATCTATCCTTTAACGCAGGTTTGTGTCACCATAAGGCTGTGAGGACCCTTTTAGTAGCCCCCCACCCCTTGCAAAAGGCTACCCGTTTTGGAATTCTTCCACTCAGCATTTTCACAATCTCTGTGTAGCTGCGGGGAAGGGGGTGGGGGGTGGGGAATCTATATATCGGTTCCAGTACCACCCTCCTATCTCTTCCAAGAAGAACGCAGTGATGTAATGTTTTTTTTTTTTAAATCAGAAGATCTGTTATAAAAATGGTTGAGTGGGAGGAGGGAAAAGGGGGACTGAGAGGAGTCCAGTTGTCCGGCAGTCCAGCTTCCCTCCCACACGGAGACAGGATTCTCTCCACCCAAGCATCCTTCACAGATGACAACCCCCCCCCCCCCAAAACCCCAAGCAGCTGTAGTTGTGTAACCAGCAGAGGCTAAGATCGGGAGAAGTGCAGCCTGCCAGATGTCCATGCCAAAGGAAGCATGCCAGAAGGAGTGTGGAAGAAGCTTATTAGTCGGGAAGAAGGGAAAAGGACAGCCTGTGGGGGGGGGGGAGAAAAGAATCATGCCAGCATCACAGGAGAAAGCAAGATGCTTTCAGAATCAGTAGCCAGCCTATTAAGAGGCAGAGCTCCTTTCTACGCCCCCTTCAAATGTGGCAGTGTTTGATCCTGCGCATTAAGGAAACGCCTGCCTCTCTTGAGCCACATTTAAAAGAATACATTCTTATGAGAAATGATGGTCAGAGCAGATGATCCGCAGAGTGTTAAGCAGCTTAATCTTCACCCAAAACCTTTGGAAAGGCTGTGGTCCCATTTCACAGCGGAGGGGATTCAGAGCTCCATGGTAAAATGGGCTTGGTGCGCATGAGTTTCCAGGTTCAGTCCCCATCCCCTCCTCTCAGAGAGTGGTGGCCTGCAAGCCATTAGTTTGAGTTTTTAAATATTGTTAATTGACTACCTATTATTTGACTGTATTTGACCCTGGTCAAAATTAAACATGTTGGTGGAAAGTGTTGTCAAAGGTGCAGCTGACTTATGGTGACCCCATAGGGTTTTTCAGGGCAAACGTACCGCAGTAAAAATATTATCAGACGCCAAAGAATGCCCTTGTATAGAGGAGTGCATCTGAAAAGCCACCTATGACAGAATGGGAGCAAAAATTTCTGAATGCACCATTGTGTTCCACTCTGCATCGTTTGACGTATATGATACTCCCCCCCCATTGTTTCTGATTTTTGAAGTTCTAGTCCTGTTGCACTGTTTATTAGATACCTTGTGCAACCCTGCCATTCAAATGTGTTGTTTTATACCATGTAATCTGCTTTGCGTGTCAGTGAGCAGGGTGGGTGATAAGTAAAATATGTAAATAAATAGATTTTATAAGGGTCAAATTGGTGAACGATGTACATAGAAAGAGGGGCAGGCTGATAACCCATTTGTTTGTGGACAATTGAGTGTCCTTTACTGAGTCTGGAGGAACAAATGTCAGGACATGACAGATCCGTTTAAGTCTTTATAATAAAACCTTACATTTTCTCTCTCTCTCACACACACACACAGAGGTAAGTAGATTCCACAGGATCAGACCATCTGTCTCAACATTCTGTCTTCCAAAATGATCAACCAGATACCTCAGGAGGGCTTGCAAGCAAAGAATGAAGATAAATGCCTGCCTTCCTCCTGCTCTCCAGTAGACCAGAGAGAGCAGGTGATTTTAAATTATGACATCTGACAGCAGAGGCGAGAATAAGGGCTCTTTGCTTCCCAGCCCTGCAGGAGTCTCTTGAAGTTTGTAAAAACACAAACACATATACACAGTTTTAATTTCTTTATTTATGTTGTCCATATTTCGCCTTTCTCACGGGGACTCGAGGGGAGTTACACGTACTGAGTCAGTACAGTCAACAAAATGGGACATTCCTGGAACTAGTGCAGTTAGAAGTCTGGAACCACCAGAATGAAGCATAGCATAAGTATTAACATGACACATTGAGAGGTACAGAAATTACATAACAGGTTCGTCCTGCTTACAATAAACTGAACACAGCAGTATGGACCGACAGGCTCCAACATTTATCCAAGTAAGTTTGTAAACTCTTTCGTACAGTGCAGCCCTTTTACCTGCACAGAAAAGCCCTCTTGAATAGTTCCGTTTTGCATAGTTTGCAGAAGGATGACCTAGCAACGCACATTCCTTACCTATAATTACTATCACATTTACATTCTGTTCCTGTGTTTAATCAGAATTCACTTTATTTATTTATTTATTGGATTTATATCTTGCCTTCCCCACATAGCGGGCTCAGGGCAAGTTCAATCAAATATGATACACAGTAATTAAAAACAGTTAAAATACATCAGATAAAATACAGTACAAGTTTTGTATATCCAATCAGAGCCTCAACAGATGGGACCTGTCATAATCGGGTTCCAGATATTACTCAGATCTGATCCACCAAAGGGGAGGCCCAATAGATAGATAAAAAGATAATTTAAATAGAACTTACTTCTGGTCCTAACCCCTCCCCCCCAAGGTGCTCTTTCATAGTTATATAAAAGAGTGGGGGTGGGGGATTGTGTGAATTATTGTCACTATCATCTGAATTTTCAAATGGTGTGGTTCTTATAGTTTTAAATCTGTGAGCCTTGTTGGATAGTATTTGGCCATCTTTGACTGGCCAGTTGACTCAGTAATTTTAGATTGATCAAATGGGGAAGCCTAATTGCCTCTTTTTTTTTTAATAAAGATTTTATTGGCTCCCCTAAAAAGGGGAGGTATTTCGCTTAAAAGAAAAAATGGGAAGGGTAGACAGTGGGAGAAAGAGAAAGCTGAGTGATATATAAACTGGTAAATTAAACTGTTAGTAATGTCCAATTAATCTTCTTGGGCTTCTTCTGTGTGTTGTCAAACTTCTTTTCTTAGTCCTGTCACATGTAGTTCTCTGTTAGTATGTTAGTAATGTTCCTTTGAATTTCTGTTAATAAAAAAAATCTCTTCTGTGCACATTCAGAACCGCTTCTTTGCGTGCTGGGTACTTTTACTATCGCTGACGTGGAGGAGCTTCCTCTGTTGTCTTCTCCTTCCGGCTTGTTAGATCCTCCTTCGGGTTGTTGTTAATACTCTCAGTTCATGCACTATAAATCCTCTTCTTTTCATGCCATTACCGGAGGTCCCCAATTTTGAGAATGGTATTAATTTCATTTTCGCTTTTATATCCGCTCCCAAACTCTCTATGGGTCCTCCTCGCAATTGTTGACTTATATAAGCGCTTGCCAGACACTTCTCGCTGTCACAATTCAAACTTTTCCGTTTTACAAAACTCCCGTCGGATTCACAGCCATAAACAGTCCAAACATTCAACAGCCGGCTCTCGCACACAAGCAAACGCCCAGACGGAAGTCCCTCCCTTCTTCTCCGCTCGCTTTTGCCCAGCTCCGACATCTTTTCTTTTTTGTTTACTTTTAGAAAGTTCTTAAAATGTGCTCCAGAGAGACAAAACTTTTTCCCGCTTTGTTTCAAATACATCAAAGGAAAACATCACTGTCCGCTCGATCCATTCCCCCCCTCCTTTTCTTTTTCGCTTATGCAAATGGAGGGTTAACCTCTTCGCCTTTTTCGCTGGGAGGGGGGGGGGAAACGTTTTTAGTTCTTTTTCTCTGCATTTTGACAACTCACAGTTAAGCCGATCTTTTCTTTTTCCATTTTTGCGGATGGTCGCTTTATCACTCGGTGACATCTGGTGGCTCCGCTAAACCCCGTTCGGGGTCGCTCACGCAGCAAGGTCCATTGGGGCAGGGCATGGCGGGAGCCTCGTTCTCCGACCTCTCGGCCAAAAGAGCGACTCCCCCCTAGTGCGCCCTAAAGCGCCCCGGATCCGAGCTCCTCTCTCCTGAGGGGCTCGTTCGGGTCTCCGCTCGCGCGGATTCCCTCCTCCACCACGGGCGGGCGAGGCGCCCTCGGGAGCGACCCAAGGATGCATCCGCCATACGCGGGAGCCAGACCGGAAGCCTCCGGAAGCCTAATTGCCTCTGAGATGCTGCTGGACCCTTGTTTTTTCCTACAATAAACTAACATGATTTCTCAACTGGTTTTTGAAGTGCTGCCCTTATCTGAATTGTATTCGTTGAGCTCCTTAGCTCTATAGGCCCCTTCCAGTTCTTCCAGGTCCTCCTGTGGTTTCTCAACATCTTCAATTGTTCCTTCCCAATTTCTTCAGCCAACATTTTGTGGTCCTCTGTTTATTTCTTCTCTATCAAGTCAGCCCAAAGGAGGTTGCCTCAGACCAACTCACACCTTACATTATATTTTGGGGACAAACAAAGAAGTGTTGTTGACCTCTGTGCTATTAGTGTCTTCCCCTGGAGGTATCTGGGCCACCACTGGAAATAGAGCACTCAAGTAGGTGGACTATTCTTATGTCCTTGCTAGATGATGGATCCCTTGGACCCCTTGGATGGCACATATCCAACCATGGAGCACCAGATCAGGTTCAAGGTTTTGGTTTTGACCTTCAGGGCCCTTAGTGGTCAGGGACCCACATAACTTTGGGGACCACCTCTCTCAGTATGCCCCCGGAAGAGAGCTCACACTAACTCAGTTTAGAGGGAACACTTCCCGGCCCAAGAGAGATCCGGCTGTCCCCACCTGGTGGAACTCTCTGCCTAAGAATATCCATGCCGTACAGGATTTACTAACTCTCTGCAGGGCATTCAAGGCAGAGATGTTCCGCCAGGCATTTGGCTGAAGACAGCAAGAGAACAGTATAAAATCTGGTACTCTCACACACACACCCCACCCTCCGCAACCACCTCCCCCCAAGGCGGCTTGTGGAATTTAAAATCTTTCTTCTGCCATCTTGGGAAGCTATTTATTTTATTTGCTGATAGATTATAGGCATTTTAACATTGGTTTTAACTGCATTATTTATTATATGTGTTCTGTTGTAAGCCGCCCTGAGCCCTGCTTATAGGAAAGGGCGGCCTAATAAATCTAATTTAATAAATAAATTAATTAAGTAAGTAAAGCTGAGGCTACCATAGAACATTTTCTGCCCCATCTCTCAGCCAGGCTCATTCTAGATGGATGCAACTTCTTTCCAGAGTCTCTTATTTTTCTGAAGTCAATGAAGGAGAACCTGCTGAAAGAATGTTGCATGGTTTGGGTGGCACTTTAAGAAAGCCAGTGTGGTGTGGCAGCCAGTCTGGAGAGTTGGGCTTGATTGTTGGAAGCCTGGCTTCAAATCCATGCTCAGCTATGAAGCCTACTAGGCAACTTTGAGCAAGTAAGTTTACGTACAGACACACCCGCAAACAGGAATGGAGAGTTTTTCTACTGCAGGATGAGCTCTGCTTCTCCCTGCCCTCTCTCCTCGAAGGACATGCACGCAGCCTGCATGCCAAATGCTAATTGCCTCCTTCCCTTCCCCTATGCTTCAAGAAAAAGCCCATGAGCATTCTGCTGTATTTGCACTGAATGCAATGTAGGAATTACTCAACGCACATACAAAGAAATACCCTGTCCGCACTGTGCATGGATTGTACACACGTTCCCTGTAACTTGTGAAGTGGGCTTGTGTATTCATTGTAGCTTGTGAACAGGGCTCTCTTAGCCCAGTCTTCTTCACTAAAATGCTGTCCTGAGTCCTGAGTCCTTTGGCAGAAAGCTGCAAAAGGAAGCCAGGAAGATTTGGTTAGTGCACAGGCTTTGTGAAATGAAGAACTGGCTTCCTCATTGGATACTACCAAGTATTTGACCCTAAGTGCCACCTCTGTTGCAACATCAGAGGCCAGAGTAAACTCTTGTCATCATCCATCAGCGCTCACCATTATGACTGTCTGTTACTTAACATTACCTGTTGCCATAGAAAGAGTCTTCTTCTGTCCTAGTTGGAGAGTGTTTATGGATGACTACAGTCTTAAAAGACCCAGGAAGTGGTTTGCTTTTAAGTAGTCTGTGCTCATTAGACTGAAGAAGCAGGGAAATTATGTGAATTATCGCTCTTGTTAGCTGCATTTTTTAAAAAGGGTGTGTGTAAATGTTGCCAATTCAATAAAACCAGTCTGTGTTCCCATGCTATCTCTGTTGATAGAGGGAAGTGACTAGTACAATGGGACACTCCCAGAAGAAGTGATTCCAAGACGGTGACCTTGATTACCATGCATTTTGTTGCTGTTTGAAACAGTGGTTCTTTCTGAACAGAAATAGTTATTCTAAGGATGGTGACTGGCAACTGCTGGAGCGTATTTCCAAGTTTTGACTTTTTGGTACGTGCACAGGTTTCCTTGTATGCTGGGCTGCCAGCCTGGAGGAATAGGGGTACAAAATTCCAGTGGCCCACGTCACCCTGAAGGGTGCTGCTGGGGAGATAAGCTGCTGCTACCTGTTCTGATGAAGAATACTGTGTGTGTTCTTCTGAATGTGAAGAGGGACCCAAAGGAAATCTTTGTCTGGGATCCCACAGTGGCTCTCAGCAGCCCTGTTTGTAGGAGCCTTTAAATCATGCGGCTTAAAAATGCATCTCGCAAGAAATGCTGCTGGCCGTTTTGCCCTGGGATGAAAATCTAAGACAACCTGCTATAGGTGACTGCTTTTTGGAAAACGTATGAGTAAGCTTTGAGTGTTTATTTATTCGAGACAGAGAGTAAGGTCACGGGCTGCAAGAGTGATGTCTTCCAGTCTGTGGTCTGGAGTACACTATGCAGTAGGCTTGCCGGGGCAAAGCAAGTGTGGGACTTCTCAAGTCAGTGGCTGGTGGGGAAACCTCCTGGGACCTTGCACATGCCGCCCCTGAGTTCCGTGGAAGTAAGACAGGATGCAAATGAAGTAAATATTTTGCAGGTCAGCATGTAGTGTGAAAACACCCAAAGAAAAGGCTTCTCCTCTGCCCTACCCCGTTGCTTCCAGCTGTGGCCTCTCCGTCCATATGCCTTTTGCATCACTGTGCTTGTTGTCTCCTTGACGCAGCTTTCCTCCAACTCATGCCCATCCCTGTTGCTTATCCCTTCACAACCCTCTCATTTCCCTCTCTGTCCTTCTCTCTGCCTTTGTTCCTCAGTGACCAAGGCTGCTTCCGCTGGGGGAAGATTCCCTTTTGAGCACTCATGGTTGCCACAATTGCAGAGGCATTCACAGCAGGAGCAGAATACCCATGGTGAGGTGAGGGGGTGTCTGTGTTTCCTTTGGGGTCCCCTTGTGTCCACTAGTTCTCCCTTCCCGTGCAGCTGGAGGACTTTTTGCTGTGTGTTTTTTTTTTTTAAATCAGTAGATCCTATATTACTGTAGTGTTTTAAAACTATATGAACTGATTTTTTTTTTTAAAAAAAAAAGACAGCAGCCAGCCCACTGGGGAAGTCGGGGGGAAATGGGAGCTGCAAAGAGACTGAGAGAAAATGGTGCTGAAGTGGACAGGAAGGTCCAAAACTCTGCACCAATAGGGTTGTTGGGTAATAAAGAAAGAACAGTATAGTAATGGGGGCAAAAAAAGGTAAAGGTAAAGGTTCCCTTGCTCAAAAGCCAGTTGAATCCGACTCTAGGGTTGCGGTGCTCATCTCCGTTTCCAAGCCGAAGAGCCAGCACTGTCCGAAGACGTTTCCGTGGTCACGTGGCCGGCATGACTAAACACCAAGGCGCACAGAACGCTGTTACCTTCCCACCGAAGTGGTACCTATTTATCTACTTGCAATTTCTTGCTTTCGAACTGCTAGGTTGGCAGGAGCTGGAACTAGAGATGGGAGCTCACTCCGTCTTGCGGCATCCGGGTCTCAAACTGCTGAACTACTGGCCTTCCACAGCCTGCAGTTCAGCGTCTTAACCACTTGAGTCACTGCAGCTCCTAATGGGGGCAAAGGCAGAGGCAAAAGCAGAGGTCCATCAGTGACTATTAGACACAACTGGTATAGATAGGAACTCTCGGTCTGGGGTAAGTGATGCTCTGTCTTCTTGGTGGTTGGGGGGGGCAACAGTGGGAGGGCTTCTAGTGTCCTGGCCCCACTGCTGGACCTCCTGATGACACCTGGTATTTTTGGCCATTGTGTGACAGAGTGTTGGACTGGAAGGGCCATTGACCTGATCCAACATTGGCTTCTCTTATATTCTTATGTTCTTATTGACAATGATTGATGCTTTGACTTCCACCCCAGAGAGTTCTTTGGGGGGTGCAGTGTGCCCTTGGACCCCCAGAAGTGGCATAACTGAGATCCCTGTCTCAGCCTCCCTGCACTGGGGTTGTCAACTCTGGCTTGGGAAATCCCTGGAGTTTTGGGGGTGGGGCCTGTGGAAAGGCGGCGTTTGGGAAGGGGAGGGAAAGCTCAGCAGGGATGTGATACCATAGAGTCTGCCCTCCAAAACTGACCTCTGTTGTCTGGAAATTAGTTGTAATTCCAGGAGAATTCTGGGTCCCACCTGGAGGTTGGTACCCATACCCTCCTCATAGACCTTGCTTGACATGGTAGGCCTTTCACTTATAACTAGCAGAGAAACAGAGTCCTGCGATTGGGAGCAGCTGCACATGCCCTGGTCCATCGTATCTTTTGAGTCAAGTTTGTTTTGACTTATCTGGAAATGTTATTAAAGTGCAATGAAAGCCTGCAAACCATTTAATACGTTTCTGAAAGGCCATAATCTTCTCTAAAGCCTTTTAGCCCTGGCAGTGACTGCTGTCTAGAGGACTAGCATTTAATTATATTTATGCTAAGGTACTGATTATTTAGATTTTTTTTTCCAAGAGAGGTTCTTGAAGATTTAGTCCAGATGTGATTTCCCATCTCCCAGATTGGCTGTTAGCAGTCTGAATGTAATATTTCAGCACATTTCTTTTAAAAATGAATATCTATATATATATATATATTAGTGCTCACAAGGGTAGCTTTGGCTGTAATATGGATCAACTCGGCTTTTGCAACGCTAATGCTGGTGTTTAGCAGCAGAAAATGGCAAAGGATTATATTAATTCTCTTCGGCTGTTGTTTTTGCACAGGCTGGTTCACAAACGAAGATTTGGACTCTCCACTTTTAATTACTTCCATCTGCCTATCTGGAGAGACAGCATGCAAAGACCTCTAGACTGAATATGCCACTTAAAGTGCTTTTCAGCTTATCTCCGAATCCAACTGTTAGAGTGCAGGTGTGAAAAACAGAAGGGCAGTTTTGAATTGAACAATGGCTATGATGGAAGGGTGATTTACTGTTGCGTTCTAACCTTTCTGTTCTTCACAACCGAGGTGTGAGTTTTGGCCTTCAGGTGGTAGAACGTCTTGTTTGTTGTCCGTTGCTCTGCCCACTATATTCTTCCCCTAGACAAAGCTTTTTGGCAGACTTTCTAGATGGAATGTCTATCATAGATGAATGTGTGAACATTTATCTTGCTGTTTTCTAGGATTAGATAAAAAGCCCTCTAGAAATTGCCCTTCAATGCTAGCTGCCCAGTTTTCGAACTAAGCAAGCAGGAACTGAATTTTTTTGGGGGGGGAGAAGTCGTGTTCACCCCATAGCCAAAAAGCCCATTCCTGTTAGAAGTTACATGTACGTTCACCCCTAATGACAGATGCTTAAATTGTACTTTAATGTTACTGCACCATGTAGGCCAGAGGTTATCTGTGGCTGTTCGTCTTACCTGTGAGAACAGAATGGAGTGGGTTTTTAAGTGTGTGTGTGTATGTGTCTACACCCTGACTTGGATGGCACAGGCTAGCCTGATCTTGTCAGGTCTTGGAAGCTAAATAGGGTCAGCTTCCCTTTTGGATGGGAGACCACCAAAGAACTCCAGGGTCATTATGCAGAGGAAAGCAATGGCAAACCACCTCTGAATGTGTCCTGCCTTGAAAACCCTAGTGGATCACCATAAGTTGACTGCGACTTGATGGCATTTTATACACACACACATATATGTAATGACATAATTTGGGTCCATTATGTATTTATGCATAAAGGTAAAAAGGTAAAGGTTCCCTTGCTCGAAAGCCAGTCGAATCCGACTCTAGGGTTGCGGTGCTCATCTCCGTTTCAAAGCCGAAGAGCCAGCGCTGTCCGAAGACGTTTCCGTGGTCATGTGGGCGGCATGACTAAACACCAAGGTGCACGGAACGCTGTTACCTTCCCACCGAAGTGGTACCTATTTATCTACTTGCAATTTCTTGCTTTCAAACTGCTAGGTTGGCAGGAGCTGGAACTAGAGACAGGAGCTCACCCTGTCTTGCAGCACCCGGGTCTTGAACTGCTGAACTACTGACCTTCCACGGCCTGCAGTTCAGCGTCTTAACCACTTGAGCCACCGCAGCTCCCTATTTATGCATAAGGTGAAGTTTAAAAGTGATTGCTAAACTATATGGGAATGAGCAGGTACAGGATTTACACTTGAATACTGTCGAATAAGTTGACAGGTCTTTGTGCTGGGAGGTATCTTCAGATGTGCTATGTAATGGAATTTTACACACAAGCTGTTGAAGAAGACCAACAGATGAAATGTGTTCAGCGGCTGCATGGACTTGTAATGAAGAAACAGGTTTCTATGCCCGCTATCCCACTTCTTTTTTACCTAAGTTATTGTTCTTTATTTTTGCTAAATGCTGCACAGCATCTCTAATATACTTCCCTACTTTCCCAGGTTCCGCCTTGCATCTGAACTTCTAGCTCTAGCTCATATTAAGCCCTGGGGTGGTTTCTTTCTTAGCTCTGAAAAAAGTAACACAGATATTAAAAAATGTGGAATTGTCTCCAATAAACCATTTCTGTAACTTGAACAAACATCACTTCACAGAACAGACAACTTCTCATTCTTAGCAGGGATTCAGAAGATTGATTCCTGAATGGTGGGCAGGCAGACTTCACGGGAGACAGTTTAGAAGAAGCCATGTCGGTGCCATTCCGGAAAGAGTTAGAGAAATACAAGAACATCAATGAAGATGAAATCCTCAGCAAACTCACAGAGGATGAGCTAAAACAGCTGGAAAGTGTCCTTGATGACCTGGATCCAGAGGTGTGTATTAAACAAAGTCGCAGAATCACATTCCAGAATCTTCAGAAAGGCTCAAAGGGACACATGCAAAGTATCAGGGCAGTGTATATTTAGCATTAAAAAAACAAAACAATCTGTCCCGAAATAACCCAGACTTTGTGGCTGGAAAAGCTGGATTTCGAAACTGCAGGAAGTTGTAGAAATGTGCATACATCTGCTTGCTTAGCATCATTTTCTGCTTGCTACAGAGTGGGAGAAGAAGCCGCACAGAGCTCTGAAGCAGTTCTCAGATCACAGGATGTCTCAGGAATACATGAAGCTGCTTGATACTGAAACAGACCCTTGATCTATTTGGACCAGTATTGTAGCTTCCCAGCTCTCAGGCAAGACCCTTTCCCAGCTCTGTGACTTGAGATCTTTTTTTTAAAAAAAAAGATGTCAAGGACTGAAATCGGGACTTTTATGTATGTACCCTATCACCTATATTTATGTATTAATCTACTTGGAACATTTGTATGCTGTCTCTCCAGGAACCACCCCAAGGCAGCTTATAAAATAAAAATAATAAACACGAAACATTCATTTGTCATATAACATGTAGATTAATGTTTTAGGCTTGCCAAGTCCCCCCAGGGGGTGGGGAAACCCCCTCCCGAGAGGCCCATTACCTGCCACCGGCGGATCGGGCCCCGGGGGGAACCCCACTCCCAAAGCATGTGACGTCCCCGGCAACAGCACATCACCCGGAAGTGACGCAGTTGCGTTGGGCGCGTTGAGGGCGGGGGCGCGGTCATCCGAGGGAAAACTCTATGGTTATCCCTCGGATTATTGTGGCCCTGCCCCTGGCGTGCCCGACGTGGTTGTAATTGCGGGTGATGTAATTGCGGTGCATGCGCGCATGGCCTCCCAGAGCAGCGCTGGACTCCCCCGCTATACAGACAGTAAGGACTTGGCAACCTTATAATGTCTGCAGTAGCAAAATAGCACTTACAAAGGGATATGAGATGTCCCACCAATACAACAACAACCTGCTGCTTGAACAGTGTTTAAAATGTAATTAAATCTAAAATTGGGGGGGGGGGTTAGAAGGAGTTCTAACTTCTATTCCACATGTGTAACCACTGAGACAGATTGCATGTAAAGAGGGGAGGGAAACATCCTTTTACTTCTTTGCAGGGCTATTTTGGGGCAGGAACGCACAGGAACGGAGTTCCAGCTGGCTCCTGAGTTGGCCACCCCCAGCAGGAACTCATTAGCATAACAGGCCACACCTAACAGCAGAAACTCATTTGGATTGGCTACATTAGGGGTGCGTGGCCTAACATGCAAAGAAGTTCCTGCTACAAAAAAAGCCCAGGGTTTTGACAACAAAGTAAACAGAATAAGAAGCAAAAGGTGGGTGTGGCTGGATGACCACACTTCTGGTAACATGTGGTGTGTGGCCTAATATGCCAATGAGCTGTGCTATCAGGGGTGTGGCCTAATATGCTAATGAGTTTCTGCTGTTGGGTGTGGTATATTATGCTAATGAGTTCCTGCTGGGCTTTTTCTACAAAAAAAGCCCTGCTTCTTTGATAGATTGTAGGGACATATTACCCCCCCACACACCGCTTCTGTTCATAATATTAACAAGGGTTTGCTGCTATATTGCTATGAAGTATGTTACAGATTGCCAACCAGGGATGAGAAGGAGTTGACTTGAGACTGACAAAGAAAGGAGGGGGGGCAGGGAGAGAGAAATGAAGGCATATCATGAAAGGAAGAATGCAAAATGAGGGAGAAAAATGTAGGAAAGAGGAAGAAAAGTTAAAAAGGAGGAAAGGTTGTTTTGTTTTCTACAACACATTAAGGAAGATCAGGCTCCCAGCCTTTGACGGGGCCCCATTGGTCCCGACATCGAGGGTGAAGAGCCTGGGGGTGTTCCTGGATGCCTCCCTGTCTTTGGAGGCCCAGGTCACCGCCACTGCCAGGTCTGCCTTCTTCCATCTGAGGCAGGTCAGGCTGTTGGCCCCGTATCTCACTCCCCAAGACCAAGGGACTGTGATCCATGCAATGGTCACTTCCAGACTGGATTATTGTAACTCTCTCTACGTGGGGCTGCCCTTGACTCTGCTCTGGACGTTGCAGCTATTCCAGGATGTGGCAGTGCATGCGTTGACAGTGGTGCCTGTGTGGGCTCACATCCACCCAATGCTGCGTGAACTGCACTGGCTGCCTATTGAATTCCGGATCCGTTTCAAGGTGCTGGTACTTACCTTTAAAGCCTTATACGGCCGGGGGCCAGCATTTCTTCGAGACCGCCTCTCCCCTTATGAGCTCTGTAGAGCACTAAGATCGACTAATCAACAACTCTTGGTAGTCCCCGGCCCAGGGACATCCGACTTGCCTTGACCAGGGCCAGGACCTGGTGGAATGAGCTCCCGCGTGAGATCAGGGCCCTGCGGGACCTATTACAATTCCGCAGGGCCTGTAAGATGGAGCTCTTCCACCAGGCTTTTGGTTGAGGAGGCGGGCTCTTTGTGGCCGACCCCACCAGTGGTCTGGATCCACCACCACTGTTGATATGGTTCTGTCAGAGCTGACATGGTTCTTAGGAGTATGGTATTTTATACTGTTGTTTTATTCTGGTTTTAACTGTGTTGTATTTTACACTGTTGTTACCTGCCATGAGTCCGCCCGCGGGGAGGGCGGGATATAAATCCAAATAAATAAACAAATGAAATAAATGTGGCTGAGCAGACAAAACTATGGAAGAAAAGGAGGAGGGAAACAACAGACTGATGGAAACAACAACCTTGTTAGGAGGCTGCAGACTGGCAATGACTGCAGCAGCCATGAGCTGTGTTGCCTAGTTTTGCTTTACTCCTGTGTTGCCCTGGCTAATGGGTTTAGCAGGATATGCAAGTGTTCACCTCCTTGTAGTAAACCTTGCAGAAAGGCACATAGAGTAGAGGGACCGGTATTTACTGCTCTCTGGCCTCCCTGTGCCCCTAGCGGCTGCATTGCAGAACTGCATTAGAAGTAAAATAAATGGAGATGCAGCATGATGCTGTCTTCAGGGGCCCTCCAGCTGACCTGGGCCCTGGGAATTTTGTCCCCCCCAGCCCCCCCCCCAGCAGCCCTGCTTGTATGGCCTTCTAGTGCTCCAGAATGTGGGTTGCTGAGGCAGCTGTGGATTGAGGTGGGGCTCTGCGGAGCAGGTGCAAGATGGTCCAGTTGCCCAGGTAACAGAGATGCCACATGCCCCTACTGTCACAAGAGGCAAGGTGACCTCAGGGGATATGTGTGGCTTGCTACTCATGCTTCAAAAGAGGAGAGCACGTGGCCCAGCAAATAGATGGATCACCAAATGTGAGGAAGAGAAGGAGAATCTGGGTGGCATTTAACCTCTAACCCTCCAAGACTGAGACCCATGGGTAGGGCTGGCCCCAGGTTTTTTTCCCCACTAGCCGAGGATACCTTCTGGTGCCCCCCTGTGTGCCCACCAATTTCTGGCACCCCCCCTTCTGGCGCCCACCCCTGGGATGGCAGGCAAAGAAAGCCGGTCTGCTTTAAACGGGGCCCTTTGCTGGTTTTCTGACTATTGAAAGTCAGCCCCGTTGAGTAGACGTGCCTCGGACGGGGCTGCGTGCCCGGCTAGTTGGAATCACCCTCAATGGAACCTGGCCAGTCCATGGTGGGAAATGACCCCAATGCGTTGGGAGGGACTCCTGTGTCTCCAGGCCGGGGGTGTGGGGGTGAGCTAACCCGCCATCCCTTCCAAGGCGCTTGGCTGCCCGAAGCCTCCCTTGGATGCCTGGATGGCACTCCGCTGGGCCAGAGCCTCCTGCTGCCAGCTGGGCCAGGGGTTGTGACCCCTCCCTGCGGGACGGAAGGAGCGGCAAAAATCTCGCTTCCGCGGCCTGGAGCTTCACCTGCGGAACTGCGGTACCGGGACTCGGCAGCCGCTGCCGCCTCCCCTTTGGAAAGTCTGTCACCGGCAGGCACACCCGGGAAAGTGCATCTCTCTCTCTGCGCCTCTCTCTCTCTCTGTTGTGTTGTAGGGGATAAAAAGGAGAAGGGCAGAGACCGAGGTAGGCCGCCCTGAGCTCTGGGGATCGATGGTGGAAGACGGGAAATACAGATTGTCGCTTTTGGCGTGGCGTGGCGGTAGGCCAGGTGGCGCCCTTCCATGAGGTGGCGGCGTGGCGCCCCTAGGCAAATGTCTAAAATCTTCTATGGGTGGGCTGGCCCTGCCCATGGGCTGATTATATGAGGAGGCTGATGGGCATGGCCATTGGCCACTGTGAATCCTGATAGCCAGTACGGATAACTCACTGTATTTGACCCATGACAATAGTGCCATGTGCTCCAGCCCTTATTCCCGCTCAAACAGGTGTGGGGTCTGGGAAGAAAATTACAGATAATGTGGAAATGACTTATTCAATTATCATTTCTGTCTCTTGCATTTGCTTGGGAAGAATGCACTTCTGCCAGCAGGCTTCCGACAAAAGGACCAGACCAATAAATCCGCCACGGGACCCTTTGACAGAGAACGACTCTTGTCCTACTTGGAGAAGCAAGCATTGGAGCACAAAGACAGGGAAGACTGTGTGCCTTTTACTGGAGAAAAGAAAGGTAAATGTTCCTTGAAACAGTCTTGAAATGATGGGAGATGTGAACAAAGCAATTTATGCTAGCTGGGCGCCTACTGAAGAAAGATTAAAATGCCAGATTACAGGGTTTTATGTGCAACTTGTGTAAACCAACCCAGATAAATTGCTAGTTTAGCCTGTGGTTTCCTGCTAGTTCAGAAGCCAACTACACCAAAGTCTTGTGTGTGTTTGTTTTTTGTTGTGGCTTTTCTACAATCTCCTACTGCAGTGTTTCTCACGATCAGGCCTGGGCCCCTTGAAACCCCACTGAGTACAGCACAGCCCACCAACCTTGTAGGCTGGCTCATTAAATCTTCCAGGCTGTCTCCCTGGAATTTAAAAATTGTAGGGGTCAATTACCTTGCAGGGTACAAAACAAGAGTACAAAAACCATTTTTGATTTGCACAGGCCTGGGCAAGACACTTTGGTGTGTGGTGGGGAAATCTGTTCTCAGGTTGTGTTAGTTAATATTTTAATCCCAGTCACCACAACTCAGCATATGGGCAGGTGTGCATATATGAGCTAGTAAAGGAAGTCTGCATTCTCTAAGCATGGATATATATATATATATATATATATATACTAGAAATAATGCCCGTTGCGGAAATAAATACAACGGGATCTAGAAAGAGGCTCTGGGAGAGTGCTCTGGCTTTGGGCAAACAGTGTCAGTTTCCTGTGGCGACCTCAGCAGGGTTTAATGACAGAGTCCACTGTTTTCTCCAGAGGGACTGATCTCTGCTACCTGAAGAGCATTTGTATGTTTGAGTTATCTGTAGCCCTCACCTGGAGAGTGGTAACCATTGTTACCCATTCTCCTCTCCCCTATGAGGTATGTTATGCAACTGAAAATTCCAACTGCCTTGCGGGGGGGGGGGGGAGTTTGAGGTGTGGAATGGACTGAAGTCCAATCAGCTTCCATATGCAAAAGACCAGGTTGTTGCAGCAGTTGTGGTGTGGACGGGACCCGGGCTTTGCCTTCTGATTGGTGGCGATATATGCTGAGGAGCAGTGCCATCAGCCATACACTAAGGGAGTGCATTTTAGAATTAGAACTTTGGCACCCACTATTCAATTATATATAAGGAGAGATATATTGCCCCCTTTGGCAAGAGGCGACAGAGCTCCCACAACCCATCATTCCTCCATATGCCTGGCTTGACTTCCGCATTCCTACATCTGTTAGCAAGTGATCTTCATTCCCCAAGTTTTGACAGCAAGGTTTAAAAATGTCTTGTTTCCCTGACTTATCTAGTAATCAGTGTGTTTGCCAAATGTCATCTTTCTGAATAGTCTCAAGAAACCTAAACCACTGTGGGCTTTATTTTGAGAATGTGAAGAACAAGCGTTCCATTTTCAGGTTTTCCCAGGTTATCAGTGTTCCTTGGACTACACATGTATGAAATTTCAGGGCTCTAGTTCATTAGCAAGTGCCTCACCACTTTTGGTATCTCAAATATAAATTAGAAACAGGATCTCCAGCCCCAATCTACATTTTTAAGACATGCAGGGGATGGAAGATGCACTTTAAAGGGAAATCAACATGTGAAAATGGGGGTGCAAGCTAATCCACGCCTTATAAATACCCTCCCCTCCCAGGGAAACTTGCATATGAACAATAGCCCTATTCTCACACCAAGGATCACTGGCCGAGCACATGAGCATGCACCTCTTATGCCCTGCAAAATGTTCCTTGCCTGCTGTATTCTTATTCATCTGCTTTGCAACTGCCAGTCATAAGAGCATAAGAAGAACGTTGATGGATCAGACCAGGGGTCATTTCGTAGAAAAAGAGCTAGGGGGACTCATTAGCATAACTCATTAGCATATGCCACACCCCCTGACATCACCAGAAGTGTGTCCTCCCCACAGCCGGCGGCGACCTCCAGCGGGCACCAGCAGGGAGCTCCAGGCCCCGCCCTCCCGCACCTCACCCGGGGGGATGGCGTCCCCCCGCGTCCCCCCCAAAAATGACCCCTGGATCAGACCAATAGTCACTCTAGTCCAGCCTCCTGTCTCACACAGTGGCCAACCAGTTCCTCTGGAGGGCCAACAATAGGGCAGAGAGGCCGAGGCCTTAAGAACATAACATAAGAACATAAGAGACGCCAATGTTGGATCAGGCCAAAGGCCCATCCCGTCCAACATTCTGTGTCACACAGTGGCCAGAAATACCAGTGCCATCAGGAGGTCCACCAGTGGGGCCAGGACATTAGAAGCCCTCCCACTGTTGACCCCCGCCCCCAAGCACCAAGACGACAGAGCATCACTTGCCCCAGCGCTCCTATCTATACCTTGTGGCTAATAGCCACTGATGGACCTCTGCTCTGCCTTCCCCTGATGTTGCCTCCTAGTTCTGGGATTCAGAGGATTAGTGCCTCTGAATGTGGAGGTTCCCTGTAGCCACCATGGCTAGTATCCATTGACAGAGTTATCCTCCATGAATCTATCTAACCCCCTTTTAATGTTGTTTATTCCTGTGGCCATTACTCCATCCTCTGGCAGCGAATTCCACATTTTAATCACTCTCTGTGTAAAGTAGTATTTCCTTTTGTCTGACCTGGATGCCCAGGATTTTTCAGTCTTTCCTCACAGAGAAGGTGCTCCGACCCGCTAATTATCTTGCTTCCCCTCCTCCGTACTTTTTCCAGCTCTGCAATGACCTTTTTGAGATATGGTGACTAGAACTGTATTCCAAATGAAGCTGCACCATAAACACTGCAGCATTACAATATTGGCTGTTTTATTCTCAGTCCTTTTCCTAATAATCCCTAACATGGGCTGCGATCGCACACACTGAATAATCCACTTGAAATCCACTCTCAATGCACTTTCCAACTGGGTTTTGCCAGTTCACACAGTAATATCCATTTGGAAAGTGCACTGAAAGTGGATTGAAAGTGGATCATTTAGTGTGTGCGAGACCGCAGCTTGCAAGGAAGGACAGCCTAAAAACCTAATTTAATCAATTAAAAAATAAATAAAAAGAGAACCCGTCCTCTTATCCCATGACTGCTAAATTTACTCAGGAGTCTTTGGACAGGTACCCTGTCTGAAACCTTGCACAGACTTCTGCTTGCAGCAAGCAAATTTGTAAAATGGCTAATAACAGTTTCCTTTCTGTTGTTGAAGAAGAATGTTTAATCTCACAATGGATCTGTTTGGAATGCAGTAGCTGGAACACAGATGCATTCAGCCACTTTCACTATTTGGAGAGGAAGTTACAGGGATTGTGGCGGAAGCAATGCTAAGTATACTGTGTGGGACATGTTCGTGCGCTAACCTTTTCAAAGGGCATATCCACGGGACCCTTTGACAGAGAACGACTCTTGTCCTACTTGGAGAAGTAGAGCAGGGGGCACCCTCCTCCCTATGGGGCGGTGTGCAGCAGAAAGTGTGGCAGAAGCACCAGCAAGCAGTGGTGTGGCGATGAGTGGCGGCGATAAATGGCGAGCGGCGAGGGGTGACGACGGCGAATATCTGGCGTCGAATAGCAGCTGAATCCGGCTGGAGACTGACTGGAAGGAGCGGAGGTGTAATGACGCAAGCGCGGTGGAGCCAGTGGGACAAATGCCGAAGCTACGGTCATCACAGCCTCGCACCACAAGGACCCGACCTAGAGGAGCTGCTACAAAAATAAGACCAGCACCGCCACCGCCGCCAGAAAGATGGATGGGAAAGAAGCCCACCACGGATAAATGAAGCTGAGAAAGAAAGAGAGCAACAACAAGAGAGCCTTGCTGCCCGGGTGCCGGTAGGCAGTCACCCCCCCATAGAACATGTGGCCCTAGATAGGCATAAATTGATTGTAAACCGCTCCGAGCCTATGGGAAGGAGCGGTATATAAGTCAAATAAATAAATAAATAAACAAACAAACAAACAAATAAAATCTCCCCTTGAGGAGAACAAGGGACAGTGATTTATCAGGAACAGGTACCAGAAAGTAGGGACTACCTCTGCCAAACAGGGACATGTGGAACATTTGTGGTAGAGCCCCCCCCCCCCCCAAGAGTAAGACCCACTGAGTATCTGTGGGTGTAGGTAATGTTAGCAGGGAAGGCAGTGGCAAACAAACCACCTCTGCTCGACTCTTGCTTTGAAAACCCTATGGGGGGGTTTGCCATAAGTCAGCTGAGACTCAACAACACTTAATTATTATTAGGTAATGTTAAGCAGCAGCCACCACCCACTGATTCTGCCCTGCTAACCTTCCCCCTTGCCCCAAATTAATATTAACCAGCAGACATGTGTCTGCCTATATAACCGGTAATTCTACCTGCAGCCAGTCAGACCCCTGGCATCTTTGTACAGAACACAGAGACTCTTTATATATGAAAACAGAAAAATTAAACACTATTTAGTATTCTTTTCCTAGACTGCATGTTTCACCTTTATCCAGCTTTTCTTGGCTTCCTCTCCCTTTCCCCCACCTCTCTTGTATGTTTTTCCCCCTTTTTCGATTATAAATTTGAATGTGATTTGATCGTTGTCTTTATACAGATTGTAAACTTCAATGTGATTTGATTGTTGTATTTATCCAGTATAATAACTTTAGATGGTTAGTTAGATACCAACTCACATTTCAGTGGGAGTGGACAGATTTGGGGTGGGGGGGTACATGCCTGAAAACACTGAAGGTTATTTTTTTTTACAAAAAAAGCAGTGTATTTTAAGGACTTTTATTGCTTGCGCGTGCATGCCTGCATGCTTAATGCATCACAGTAACCACAGCAATGTAACTAACACAGGACAAAGAGGCCCCTCTCTCTCCCTTCCCTGTTGGCCTTTGGTATGTGTTCCTAGTACATAGGCCCAATTTAATCATATATAACAATAGTCACTCGGTGTTGAATCAGTGAACTGGCCAGTGATATACATATTTCCAAGGCATTTCATCTGAACTGCAGCCCCATCCCCAGATGGTGCTCCCATTAATAACTATTACTATATCCACCCTCCTGTCTGGAGATGTCCCACTACTTAGAGTCCTGGGGATGTGCTTCCCAGGCCGGACCCTGGGCAAAGGATGCTGTCCTCCATACATGACTCGCTGAACCTGCAAATCTTGCTGTTGGCCTTCCAGTTATGGTAGGTCTTGGCTTGTTCCCTCTTTTTCTTCTTGAGCTGCATATCCAAGGATGGGCCCTCTGCAACTGGATCCCAATGAACCTTGGCTTACTGAGATGACTCCCCCCTTCATAGTGTCGTGGGTCAGCCTGAGCTCAGCACGAAGTCCTCAGGGGAGGAGGACTTCTCAGGAAAAGGGGAGCCATGCATGGCTGGCTCTGAGTTAGCAGAAGCCAGCAAACAGGCTGATGAGCTGGAGGCTGACCAAGATTCACCGCCCACAGCTGATCCAGAGCCACCACCCAGCCCCATGCAGCTGGTGAGACACAGTTGTTTAAGACCAGTCCACCAGGCTCACCTCCACCTTTTGAGTGCTGGAGACAGAACTGCAACCAAGGAGGCAGAGTGCACTTCTCCTGGCCAGTCACCAGCTACTTGCTGATGACAGCCTGGAGTAGTTGCAGCAATACTCCCAAGCAGCTGGCTGCTAACAAGGGCTTGTTAGGAAGTGCCTCCTCTGGGCTGTTACGATGAGCCTTCTAACTCAATGTTGGCAACACGTCCTAATTGTTGTGTGAGGGTCAGGCGTGAGAGTTGGTTAGCTGTGCATCTGAGATGCGGTGTTTCTGACCCCAGCCTTTACTTTGCCGGGTGCTGCTGAGTACAATAGCTATGGAATGATTATCTTGAAAGCTTAACAGCTCATTCTTATTGGAATCAATCTGACGCTGTTCACACTGGCCAAAGGGTTACTGAGAAGCATAGGCCCCGGTCACATGGGAGGTTTTGGCCCAGAAGAGGGACGGATCGGGGGTGCAGCAAATGGGCGCGAGCACACTGCAACGTCTGGAAATCGTCGTGCACCCGTCCCCGATCCGTCCCTTCAGGCCTAAACCGCGCAGTAAAAAAAAACCCAAAAAGGTAGCACCAACCGGAAACGCCGCAGCAAGCGCAGCCGTTGGATCACCGGAGCGCCCGTCTTCAGGAGCATTGGAGGCTCCCAGCCGAACTGCGCATGCGCACACATGCACAGCCGGCTGCCTCGCAGTCCCTTCCGTGGCTTTCCCCCCGGCATCTGATCATGCTGGGGAGCAACTGCGCGGCGGCTCACGGGATCGTCTGATCCCGCCGCCGCGTGTCTCTTTTGGTGCGGCTTTAAAAAGCCGCACTTTGGCCGCATCAATTTCCCCCCGTGTGGCAGCAACCACAGATGGCCTTTTCCGTATATGGGAACCAAATTGCAGCTTGCAGGACTGGAGCTCTGGTGGCAAGCAGTTGCCAGCCAGGCCAGCCAGGGCGCAGGGAAATGGGAGCAAGGCAGCCTGAGAGCTTTCCTCTCCTTTATCCCATAGGAATGACTTGATACATTGACCCTGAGCAGCAGGGTTGCTTAAGTGACGTAAGGATTGAAATAAATTTTGCAGCTGCCAGTGTAACTTCAAGATCCCTGTCACTCAATAAAAAGTGTATTACCTCAGACATAGATAATCCAGGCCTATCAATTAAAAGAGGAGTAATGTAACACAATCTCATAGAAGGGACATTCCAAGAACATATGCACTAGAGAATCAATTGAACCAGGGAATACAAACAGATCCTTTCTGAATAAGGTAACTTAGGGCACGATCAAACTGCAACATCTGGGAAGCGGCGCGCACTCGTCCCCGATCCGTCCCTTCAGCCCAGTAATGCCGAGCAAAAAAGAACCTAGTAAAGAGAAAGATTTACCTGAAACGCCGCAGCAAGTGCAGCTGTTGGATTGCAGGAGCGCCCGTCTTCAGGAGCATTCGAGGCTCCCAGCCGAACTGCGCATGCGCACACATGCGCAGCCGGCTGCCTCCTACTCATTCCGGGTAAACATGCACCCTTAATTCACTTAGCAGTATCCTATGCACATATTTCCATGCTCACTGATGGTCGGAATCACGTACCCCCTGCCCTCCATTTTTTCATCCGATCTTATGCAGGGTCACCAGGTGTGATACTGTCGCCCCACTAAAACATTCTGTGACCATGGATATGTAATCTACAGAGAGCACCTATAAGCGGTTCAAGCAGAGCTTGCACACTTTCCTGAGGCTCTATACAATTAAAAGCAAAAGATATGTGTGAAAAAGGATATGAGCTCATTGCGCACGACCTCCCCCACAGAGAGTTGACTGTTTATTACCAGGCTTGAGCTGCATCAACAGCTAGCCGAGATTTTTCAACATTTTCCTGCTCTTTGCCCTTTTTCTTCTGTGAGAACACACGCACATATATGTTCTAGATTAACCTTCAAAGAAGCCTGCATCAATAAGAAAGAATATAAAACGCATCGGCCTTTGCCAATGTTTTCGCTTTGATCCCGATTAAACTTTGAAGTAATGCAAATGGGGGGGATTATATTTTTATTGCATTATTTTCATGCAAAGCCTCCTAATCATCTGGCGGGGGTAAAGTGCGAGTGCTGTGTAAGTAAAATAGACAAGGATTGTAGTTTTAATCACTTGTTACTTTCAGCACTTGCTTAAATCTCTCCCATTGAAACAATGGGATTTGAAAGTGATCAGCTATGGCTGGAATGGACCCATTATTTATTACAACTAATCCCTGACTGGGATCCATTGGAAATATAGGATGCAGAGAAATTACATTAGTAGCCTATCCCACAGTGTTTTCTTGGCAGTTTACTTTAGATAATTTAATGCAGGGTAGTTAATACCTCTCCAGTGGGGTTGCCAGCCTCCAGGTGGGGCCTGGAGATCCCCCACTATTACAAGGGATCTCTAGATGACAGAGATGGCTCCCCTGGAGAAAATGGCTGCTTTGGAAGGTGGAGTGTATGGCGCTGTACCCTGGTGAGGTCCGTCCCCTCCCCAAACCCTCCCCTCCCCAGGCTCCACCCTGGGGGGGGGGGGACAAACACTCTAGTTTGCTCCTCTTTCTATAATTGCAGCTTGATTTGCAGAGAATAGCAGGTGAAGTTTTTCACAGTATGGAGATGAGCTTTATTACCTGCTAACCGATTGGATTCATACTTAAAATTTTCCATCAGGACTTTCCTACCTTCCCCCACTCCCATTGCAGTTCACTGAGCTTCACAAAATGGTGCTTCTAGGGACTGGGGAGCCTGAAGGGCAAAAATGAATGGGGTGGGGTTTGCAGTGGGAAGGGAGAATCAGTGGAAATTGCCAATTTAGTCTGAATCCAACAGTGTCTGTAGACAGGCCCCCCTCCCTTTTTCTTTTTCTTTTTTGAAAAAGAGGTGCCAGGACTCTCAAGAGTATACTGAAAACTCACGAACTTTTAAACATTTTAAAAAGAATTTTGTCAAAGAGGCGCCAGAACTCTGTTCCTGTATGTTCCTCTAGAAAAAAAGCCCTATCCGTAGAGCCATGTGTTATTAAAGACACAGGAGCAGGGGGCAGCAAAACGGATTTGCAGTACTTAACTTCTGTTCCAAGACATACTTGTAGGTAAAGTCAGGAGCCTAATAGGAATTACTGATCTGAAACAGGGAAGGAAAGGGGAGGGGAAATTCTTCCAGATTATGTGTAGTAAAAGGTTTGACCCTTCACATGTGTATCTGCCCTCACAGCAAGCCATGCACACCGAAACTTAAATTGGAGTGAAGCATGAGTTTGGTGTAGCTCGTCAGTGGGAGGGAAGTGGAAAAAAATATCAGAGACTTGACATTAAATCACAGTCCGTCTAATTCTTCCTGGAAACGTCTACAGTTAGTTATTTTTTCCCTAACCCAGTTCATTTGCCTTTTGTCTGAAATGGAGTGCTTCACTAGGGGATTCTTGAACAAAAGAACTATCCAACGTCAACCAGCTGGCTGAAAGATGGAAAATTAAGTTGCTTGGGGTGGTGCTTTATATATGTTGAAGCTGGCTGTATGGTTTCAATTATGTTGTGAGGCAAGAAAGGGAGGGGAAAGTGTGTGTGTGTTTGTGTGGTGAATTCCAAAGCTTAGCAGGGAGACAGTGGAATCAGGAAGGAATTTAACATCTTTCTTAGCAACTGCTCACATCTTCTTAGGAAGGTTTATTTCATACTTTGAAAACCATGGCCTCAGGAAACTGTGTGTCTAGAGAGCTAATTTACTATAGTGGCTAAGTGTGTGAGCTTGAAAATCCCTGATTCAGATCTCATCTTGGCCACAAAGGCACCAATTAGCCTTAGACAAAGACATAATGCCTCATCCTTGGTCCCCTATCTGTAATATTTGGTTGCAGAGCCAATGTGGCTTATCAGTTAGAGTGTTGGACTAAAACGGAGAAGACTTAGGTTCAAACCTTTCCTGTGTTGTAAAGCTTAATGGGTGAACTTGGATCAGTCAGTTTCTCAGCCTAAACTGGGCCTCCCAATGTGGCGCCATTGTGCCTGCTGGAATCTTTCCTGGTGCACACCAAGTATTTTTGGAAAGTGGGACGGGCTACATGGGGGGTTCTTGGCAGGGCTTTTTTTGTAGAAAAAGCCCAGCAGGAACTCATTAGCATAATAGACCACACCCAACAGCAGAAACTCATTCGCCTATTAGGCCACACCCCTGACAGCACAGCTTATTATCATATTAGGCCACACACCCCTGTTGCCAGAAGTGTGCTCATCCAGTCACACCCACCTTTTCCTTCTTATTCTGTTTACCTTGTTTGTTGTCAAAACCCAGGGCTTTTTGTAGCAGGAACTCCTTTGCATGTTAGGCCACACACCCCTAATGTAGCCAATCCGAATGAGTTTCTGCTGTTGGGTGTGGCCTATTATGCTAATGAGTTCCTGCTGGGCGTGGCCAACTTGGAAGCCAGCCGGAACTCTGTTCCTGTGCGTTCCTGCCTCAAAATAGCCCTGGTTTTTGGTCAGCAGGGCTTTTGATCGGCCATTGGAGATCTGATTGGCTGTGCAGATTAAAATAATATTGTTTCAGTGGTAGCCTCCACCACAGTACTGGCTTTATTCTCACTCACTCCTCTTTCCCAGTGTCCTTTCAAAAATTAATATTCTTTTCTCCTGCACTTGAGTTTCCTCTGTGTGTATGGCTACACCCCCTGTGGCAGCCATGTTGTGGTTGTGCCCACAGCCCACCACCCTGTGTCAGAATTCCCACAGGCTCAGAAAGGTTGGGGACCCTTGGCTGAACCTAGTCACAGAGCTGGTGTTAGTATAAAATGGGGAAGGCCAGGTGCTGCCCAGGTATGCTGGAGGAAGGGCAGAATAAGAATGGAATAAATAATACTGGTATAATCATGCTGACCTATTTTATAAGGCTGTTGTAAGGATTACTGAAATAATTTATATAAAGTTATTTTGTAAAGTTATTTCATAAACTACAAGCCCTGCCATCTTTTTAGACGCTCCACATCTGAGGGACAGCCACATGGAGCTAGTGGTGGAGCAGGATAAAAATGTAAAAAATAAAAATAAAAAATGAAATGCTTGCACCCAAGCACCTAAATATGTGGGTAACTTAATTAGCAGTGATGCATTATAGGAAGTAAAAGTAGCCCATGTGAAGATGCCCTATTCTGTAGGATTTGTTGCTCTTGCCAGCTCCAAATGCTGAAAAGCAAGTGTTGGTCTTGATCACACGTAGAATTAGCTGTGCCATAGGCGCGAATGCTGGGCAGATTTTAACACAAACATCTGGGAAGCATCCCGCACCCGTTGGCAACCTGTTTTGCTCCACCACAGAAGTGGGGTAAAAAAACACTAGGGAAAGTCCAGTAGCAAACGGGTTGCTAAGGGCCATGGACAGACTTTCCCCTGTCTGATTGCTCCAGTGCGCTCCCATGGCGTCGGGATGGTCTAATCAGGCCATCCTGACTCCATGCCGTTGTTTTCCCCCCTGTTTCAGTATGCGCATCATCGCACACTGCATGGGAAGCACTCAGTGTGGGGATGCGAATCATCAATCTCTCGTTGAAGCGCACCGGTAACATACGGCAAAAAAACAAACCGATTCACCCGCGGTTGCATCTGATCACGCAGTGGTGGGCTGCCCCTGCAGCTCCCCGTGACTTTGTGATCGCGCAAATGCGGGTCAAATCCTTGAGGAGAAATTCCAAAATCTAAAGATTATGACATGTTTGTACGCAACACCCCAAAAAAATTCTTACATATCACCTACTAAATCATCTCAATGCTGGAAAAAGTGTTCCCAGGTGGGAGATCTCTCCCATTGTTGGTGGAAGTGTGGAATAATACAGAAATTTTGGGGAAAAATACTGAAAATCATTCAGGAAATCACCAAAATACAAGTACCCTTAGAACCAGAAATTTTATTTTTAAATACATGGCCAAAGGAACTCGAAGGCAGACCCCATAAAGATACTATCGAAATCATGCTAGATGCTGCAAAGACAACAATTGCATCTTTGTGGAAAGATGAAAGAGCTCCAACAATTGACATTTGGTTCCAGAAATTGTGGAACCACTACCTTATGGATGCAGTAACCAATAAACTATCTTATAATTCTCGATTACCAAATCAATCGTCATTCACAGGAAAATGGTATCCAATCCTGGATTATTTGTCTCAGCAACAATTTGTATCCTCTCAGTGGTCTCAATTTTATAAATGGATCTGAATCATTATTATTTTATTAACATTTTACTTTTAAATTACTTTTATCGTCTTAATTCTGCGCCTTGTGTATAAATGATCATTAATTAAGAGTCCTTATTATTTACAAAAAAAAAAGTAGAACACCAACTTAAAGTATAGAAAGATGTTTGATGTTTATGAAAGTCTGTACTTAACACGTTGGATTAGAGTTGATAGTTCATCGAAAGGAATTCTTAACTTACAGTATCATGTTTGTTTTGAAATGGTACTTTGTATAATTTCATTTGTACGAACTGTTATAAATTTGCAATGTTAATATGAATAAAAACTATAAAATTTAAAAAAATCCTTGAGGAGCAAATAGCGTTGCTACCCCCTCTCCCGCGTTATCTTGCGCATGTGACCACAACCATTGTTTCCGTAAATGCAATGTTGTTGTTGTTTTAAGCTGCCTTCTACCAAGTCAGGTCACTTGTCCTTCTAATCCAATATCGTCTGTTGTGACTGGCAAGCAGCTCTCCAGGATCTTAGACAGACAAGGGTCTTTCTGAACACCTGCTACCTGAGATCTTTTTAAACTGATTTGTGACGATGGAAATTGAACCCTGCATTTTGTAGATGCAAATCAGATGCTCTGCCACTGACCTATAGCTCCGTCTGAGTCTTAAAGGCTCTTGTTGCAATTACACTGCTGAGATAACCCATTTTATTTCACTGGCAAAATGAATTCAGTGGCACAGCAGATGCCTTGTGTCTGGTCCATGGAATTTCTAGTTACGCTATCTAGGGAAGAAAGGATTAAGACAATGCGAAGTTGAACACCCCACTTCAAAATACCGTGTTTCCCCGAAAATAAAACACTGTCTTATATTTATTTTTTCTCAAGAAAACACACTAGGGCTTATACCACAAATGCATAGAAATCCTGCTAGGGCTTATTTTTGGGGTAGGTCTTATTTTCGGGGAAACAGGGTAGCAGGTGCATTTTGGGTTTATTTTTACAAAAAAAAGGTGATAAATTATTTATCCCTGAATATAATGTATAGTTTGGAACTCCTGTGATCTCCACCCTTTTGTTTCTGCATCAATTCACAATTTTGAAAGCTACATTGCTTATGCCCAGGATAGCCTGATCTCATTAGTTGGCCTTAATCAGTATTTGGATAGGAGACCACCAAGGAATATCAGGGCTGTGAGATGGAGGGAGGCAACGGTAAACCACCTCTGAATGCCTCTTGGCTTGCAAACCTCACCAAGGGTCACCATAAATCAGCTGCGACTTGACAGCAAAACCAAAAAAACCTGCCTGTGTGTTTGTCCCAGTGGGGCAAACAGCAACTCCCGGGGGGCATTTCAGATTGCGAAAATTGTGCAGGAGCAGGGCTATTTTTGGGCAGGAACGCACAGGAACGGAGTTCCGGCTGTCTCCTGAGTTGGCCACGCCCAGCAGGAACTCATTAGCATAATAGGCCACACCCAACAGCAGGAACTCATTAGGATTGGCTACATTAGGGGGGTGTGGCCTAACATGCAAAGGAGTTCCTGCTACAAAAAAAGGCCCTGGGTGTTGACAACAAACAAGGTAAACAGAATAACAAGCAAAAGGTGGGTGTAGCTGGATGACCACACTTCTGGTAACACGGGGGTGTGGCCTAATGTGCTAATGAGCTGTGCTGTCAGGGGTGTGGCCCAATATGCTAATGAGTTTCTGCTGTTGGGTGTGGCCTATTAAGCTAATGAGTTCCTGCTGGGCTTTTTCTACAAAAAGAGCCCTGTGCAGGAGGAAAAGGTTCAATGCTTCCTCCACCATGCTAGGGTCCCAATTAGGGCCCTGCATAATCTTTTATGCACCTGGAGGCACTGGGCATGCTACACTAAGGAAAGCAGTACTGAAATAGCTAAACAGTAGTCTGGTGTGCGAAAACAGCAATCAAGGCCATGACAAGGGAAAATGATACATTCTACAGAAAGGGGAAGCTGTGGAAGAGCAAGGACATAGAGGAGCTGTGAGTAACTCAAAGGAACAATCTGGTTAAGGTGACAAAATGGTATCTCCAAGCCGTATAACAACAAAGTAATTTTAGAGCAACATCTGAAATATCTCGCAGTACTCCAGGCTAGATTTTTCATGTCAAAAGCTGCCAGACAGCTGAGAGAATTAGAGACTGGGCCAATCCACCTGCATCTGAAGGTCACTCCAACCCTAGAACAATGGGTTTAGTTAATGCCTGACTGAAATATGCTTGTTTACGGGCTAAGGTCCAGTGGGGATAACTGAGTTTTGCATCTGCTATGGAAGCTGCAGAAAGTAACAAATGGAAGATGTCAGTCTATAAGGTGAAGTCTGATGGGGTGCTTCAGGTTCATGGCCAGACATCACTGGGGCATAAATGAGCCTGCTTCGGTGGGAAGGGTGGGATATAAATTAAACAAACAAACAAATAAATATAAATCTGCTGAGCAGATACAGATTTGCATTTATTAAAATAACTATGGGGAAATGATGTGGCCAAGCACTTGGGTCAGTGGCTGTGAAGTCAGCAATACTGAATTCTGTGTGAGATCGAGCTCTACCTTGTCTTAAATGGGATAGCTCCACCAAGTCCCATATCACAGCTTGTAGAATATTTGAAAGAAATAAGTAGTGGGAAAGCTTCCTTTGCTTAATCCATGCTTGTCCGGCTATTCTGACAGGCACAGGCTCGATAAAAATGTCACCTCTAGTGAAAGTAAATTCTTTATACAAATACATTAAGTGATTCCTCAGTGGAGTACCTCTAGATCCCCGGCCATCTCTCCAGTTCTTTACCGTTAATACTATTGTGCTGTCTTGCTGCATTTCAGCAGCTTGCTTTGTGGTAGTTTTAGATCAATTGCAGCAGTGTGAGTCTAGAGATGAACTGCCTTCAGTTTCAGCCAGTCAGGCTCCAAATCAAGATGGGCATAGAGTTACCATATTCTGAAAAGCAAAAAAGAGGTCATACTTCCCGACTGACTACTTCAAACAAGTGATGACTGTGACAGATCTCATTTTAAATACCCCTCCTATTGAAGCTGTGATAATTGCTGGTAACTAGGGATATTTCTAACCTTCCAACCCCAAAAGAGGACATTTTCATCAGTTGTTTTTTTTAAAGAGCCCAAAAGAGGACAGACACACACAAAAAAGAGGACATGTCCTCTAAAAAAAAGGACATCTAGTAACCCTAGCATAGATGACTGTTTTTGCCTGGATCTTGTACATAGCTCTATAGTTAAATCACAAACATTTGTATTGTGCTGTACCCACCACCTGGTGTCACAAACTGACTGGGCCAGTGGCCTAGGTAGGCATGGCCAAAAGCCACAAATTCCTTTCATGGGACTATTTTGCTAATGTTGCAGTAGTTAAAACTTACAATTGGTGCTTTTAAATACATACAACTTTGCCACTAAAACGGAATCAAGGTGTAGGCAGCAGCTCCTGGTTTGGGACTCTCATCAAGCTACATGTGATGTTGGAGTTCTGTGACTGGAAATCCAGATGTGTTCGGACTTAAAAAGTAGCCTTGGGGAGGGAGGGCCCCCTGTATAGATCAAAGCTGCAGCTCTGTGGAAGGGATGTTTTAAACTCATTTTCTTGCATTGTTTCCCTGATTTTTTTTTAAAAAATGACTCTCCTAAAAAATGACTTTTATGGGCATAGTTCCCCTTCCCTACTGGAGGTAAATAATCTAGGTGGGGAGCTCTTTCAAACACAAACAAGAGAGAAGGAAGATTTCATTTAACAGCCTCTTCCCCAGTAGGATACCTCTGACTGATTTGACAGTCTGGGTCTCTACATTTTGCTTAAGGGGGGAAAAATCATGTAAGCTTAGTTCACATACTAAACATCTGCAGATTGCTTTGCAAAATCAGGACTCCTCTGGATTGCAGCAATCAGCAGGCAATTGCATGGGAACAATTCTTGAGTGCTTGTGTGGGTTTTTTTGCAGGCTTCTGTACAGTGGGAAAGTTCCTATGGAGGGATGCTTCTTGAACAGCTGCCAGGTCCCATTTCTCTACGAAGTAGAAGTCGAATAGCATTCAGTGTTGTTGTCCAAGCTCTGCTGTCATCAGAATCAATGGGGGTGGCATCAGGGGGAGAAGTTAAGCCAAGTCTTAACATCTCTGAAAATCCTCATCATAAAAACCAGATGTTAAGTTATTTGGCACAAATAATAAATTACATTAGTCTGCTTCCGAAGGGCTTTTGATAGGAGTTTTCTTTAAAAGACTGAATGTGTGGGGGGTCTTTTAAAACTGGGATTCATGAGCTTGATGTTTAGAGTACAATTCTTTATGGTTTATATATGTTACTATAGCTGTCCAAATTTTGATGAATTTCCAAGTGTCAACGATCACAGAGAAATTGTGTTCTTGTTTGGAAACTCAGCATTCACTGATGAATGGTGACAATCAACTAAATGTGGTAATTAGCATTTTCTGTGCCTGTAGGAGCAGTGGTAAAATAGGTATCTGTGGGGTTTTTTTGGACAGTCACAAAATTAACATGGGGCTGCTAGCATTCACTTGGGAATACGCATGAACACATATGAAGCTTCCATATCCTGAATCAGACCATCAGTCAATCAAGGTCAGTGCCCATCCCTAGTATTGTCTACTCAGACTGGCAGCAGCTCTCCAGGGTCTCAGGCAGAGGTCTTTCACGTCACCTACTATCTGGTCCTTTTAACTGGAGATGCCAGGGATTAGAAAATAAGAGAACATAAGAACATAAGAGAAGCCATGTTGGATCAGGCCAATGGCCCATCCAGTCCAACACTCTGTGCCAAAGCAGGAGCCAAAACCCAGGTGCCATCAGGAGGTCAAACAGCAGGGTCAGAACTCCAGGAGCCCTCTCACTGTTGCCCCCCAAACACCAAGAATACAGAGCATCACTACCCCAGACATAGTGTTCCATCTAGACCTTGTGGCTAATAGCCACTGATGGACCTCTGCTCCATATGTTTATCCAGTCACCTCTTGAAGCTGTCAATGCTTATAAGATTGAACCTGGGACCTTCTGGACACCAAGCAGATCCTCTCCCTCTGAGTCATGGCTCCTCCTCAATGATTATGTTGATCAGATTTTGGACATCCACACTATACAGTTACTACTTCCCTGGAATAGGTTCCGTCAGAATTGATGAATTGTCTGAGTATCGCTGACGTTTTTTAGTGGCTGTGTCACTGCCACCATATTTAATTTGCCTTATTCATTATCTATTGAAGGGAAAGCATTTGTCCCCAAAGAAAAACCCACAGAAACCCGCACAGAGGAGAAGGTGACCCTGGATCCAGAATTAGAAGAAGCCCTGGCCAGCGCTTCGGATACTGAGCTGTACGATCTGGCAGGTTTGTTGCTGTCCTTAAACTATCATTTCTGGCTATGATTTTATTTCAATTTTAGCAGCAGTTTCAGCTGTCTCGAGATGGACTTCATTTCTTTGGGTTGGTTGGCACTCTCACCCATGGGGCCCATCGCCCACTGTCAGGGCACCCCCCTCGCCATTCATGCAACTGTGTTCACACTGTTTGAGTTTGCTTGGCAGGGAAGAACTGCTTCAACTAAAATCTTTGGTCTTTGGCTTCTGATGCGTGTCTCCTGTGTGTCTGCTTGGGCAATTTCACATCTTACCTCTTGGATACCAGAAGCTCCTGTATACTCTGTGCTACGCAGCTGGCAGAAGCACATGGAGCCAGTGAGCTATGACGTAGGGTTTT
>NW_015175369.1:298219-317437 GCF_001447785.1 Gekko japonicus
CACCTGCTGTCCTCTCTCCCAGCCTTCATTCACTTTGAATTCTACATCGAGTCTACGCATCTAGGCACAGAGGTTCCTTCTGAGCCATCCGGAATCCTGGAAAAGGCAGAATTCTTGCTGGAGAGTTACAGAGCCTATAGCCCTCCTTCCAGCATTTCATCCCAAAAGGCAGTCTACAGAGAATACACATAACACAGTTAGAAATTAAGCAAGCCTGCTGATTATTCTGGCTGCCATTCAGCAAAAGGACCCAGGTTAACATAAGAAGAAGAGCCTTGCTGGATCAGACTACTGGTTCATCTAGTCCAGCATCCTGTATCACATAACGGCCAACAGTCCCTTTGGTGGTCCAACAGCAGAGCATAGAGGCCGAGGCCTTCCCCTGATGTTGCCTCCTGGCTCTGGGAATCAGAAGCTGACTGCCTCTGAATGTGGAGGTTGCCTTTAGGCCGAGCTTCTTCTGGGGGATGACTGGTAGCTGATGAAGTCAGAGAGGAAGGGGCCTGGTGATAGTTGGCCATGTAGTCTGCTGGAGTGAACTTTCTTCTCTCTCCCTCAGTTTCTGCCGCATTGATGAAATCTGGGAGGGAGGGCCTAGGTAATAGCGGGCAAGTTGTACATGCTGCAACTTCTGTTTAGATCTCTGGCTGAATTTGAGGAGGTTGGGAGGTAGAGACAGCATATGTGATCCTCATTTCCTCTCTTCTCCATTCACCGAATCTCTCAAAAAGGACAATGATGCACGTGTACTGATATGGGCTTCACTCTTTCTTTCTATAAATGACTCTCCATGTAACAAATGTAAAACATTTGAAGCAGCCGCCCCACCTCAACCTGTCCTCCACTTTCATCACAGTCGGATAGGGACAGGAAAAATGTTCCCTGATGTTGCCTTTAAAAATTATTCCTACTAACCCTATCGTGATCTTAATTTCTGCAATTGTCTGATGATTGTCAATACAATTTTAGAATGCTTCCTTAAACAGGTGTGTTGGTGAGAGAATTTGTAAACAGCATCTTTCTTTCAAAATTGTTAGATTTAGCTCTAAACGTCTGTTGGTGTTTTTTGGGCTTACAGCTGTTCTTGGCGTACACAACCTGGTCAACAACCCAAAATTTGATGAGGGAACCACCGGTAAAGACGGTAAAGAAATTGTGAAAAGTAAGTGGGCGCAGCTCCTCAATATCTTTTATATACCCAGTCCAGGTCATACAAGAGGATAGATGAATTGCTGAAATGTGCAATGACACAAGTCCACAATTGCCACTTAGAGGCTGAAACGTAGAAGAGTTGGTTTTTATACCCTGCTTTTGACTACCCGAAGGAGTCTCAGGGTGGCTTACGATCACCTTCCCTTCCTCTCCCCACAACAGACACCCTATGAGGTAGGTTGGGGCTGAGAGAGCTCTGAAAGAGAGAGTGTCTGACTCAAAGTCACCCAGCTGGCTTCATGTGGAGGAGTTGGGAATCAAACCTGGTTCTCCAGATTAGAGTCCGCTGCTCTTAACTGCTACACCATACTTGCTTAGCTATCTTTCCGTCACTAATCTGTTTGCTTTGGGAAGTAAAAAGTTACTTGGATGTGATATGTTAAATTTTTACATTTAAGTACATCCCTACTTTTATCTTCACAACAACCCTGTGAGGAAAGCTACACTGAGAGACAGTGGCCTATCCATATTCATCAGTGAACCTCATAGCTTGCTTTGGGGATTTGGTTCTAGTCCGGGATTCTAACTAGTGCATCGTTTGTCTGACATAGGCCTGGTATACACAGGCAGCAGAATGAGGTGTTAAAATGGACTGTACAGCTTCAGACTGTGGCAACAGGAGTGCACTTTTCCATGTTACAACTCCTTGCAAGTTTTAAAAGACCGCCAAGCACATCAGGGATAAATATTCTAGCCCTGCTTTCTCCGGACTGTGCTAGTTTTCTATTTACAGGGATATTTTTTTACACAGGAGAGCCAGTTTGGTGTAGTGGTGTAGTGGTGTAGTGGTTCAGTGTGCGGACTCTAATCTGGGAGAACCAGGTTTGATTCCCCACTCCTCCACTTGCACCTGCTGATGTGACCTTGGGTCAGTCACAAGCTCTGGCACAGCTGTCCTTGAAAAAGAGCAGTTTGTGTCAGAGTTCTCTCAGCCCCACCCACCTCACAGGGTGTCTGTTGTGGGGAGGGGAAGGGAAAGGAGTTTGTAAGCCGCTCTGAGACTCCAAGTGAAGGGCGGGGTATACATCCAATCTCTTCTTCTTCTTCATTAATAAATGGGATCCTTAACTGGCAACGTGAAGTGGGACAGCTCATTCTACCAAGATTCTTCTGACTCAGTCTCATCTCATTCTTCATGTATAGACCCGGTAGGGTTGCCAGGCAACCTCTGGGACAGAAGACTTCATCCATATGTTGACATTGCTTCCACCTAAGGCCTGGAAATGACATTACCATGCTCTAGGATTTCACCATTGCTTCCAGCTGAAACCTGAAAGTTTCACTTTCGCCAACACTCTAGGATTTCACCAATCTCCATGTTAAAAAATATAGAGATCTGCAAAATTCAAGAGTGTCAGTGATGTTACTTCTGGGTTTTAGCTGGAAATGTCATCAATGACATCCTGTCCTCCATGTTTTATTTATTTATTTATTTATTTATTTATTCAGCTTGATATACCGCCCTAACCCCCGTAGGGGTCTCTGGGCGGTTTACAGAGGGGGTGCTAATCACTTGTTAACCCTAACTAGGGCCACACACTGTTTCTGGGGAAGGGGCAGCCTACCGGCACCCAGGTGGAGGCAGATGTCTTCCTGATCTGGCTGGCTTCATGTGTCCCGGCGGTGAATGGGCTGTTGTTCCTGGTGCCTCGGCGATTCGGCGCGCTGCTAGCGTCCTCCCAGGGCCTGACTCCATCCTTCAGGTTCCGTCGCGCTCCTGGGTGACGTCACCGTGCGCCTCCTGCTGCACGGCAGCCTGCTCGTTGTTACCGCTGCTTGGCCACTAGGGGTCGCTCCTTCCGGGCCTGCTGCTTGCCGGTTGCCGCTGCGCCGCCGCACTCTTTTCTTGCCTCCACCGCCGGAATTCAGTAGATCTTCGCCTCAGGGTTATGAACCACCACTTGCATGTTTCTGTCCCCAAACATTCCATCGGAATCAGGAGCCCCTGGGGGCATTGCTTTTGAGTGACGAATCCCCCCACAAGCCCCTTTCTTCTGTTTCTTGGGGTTGGAAAGCCGTGAAAATAGTCCCTAATTAGGCTCCAATATCGGCAGGGAACCTGGGGAGGCCGGCATCCCTAATTCAGGGAGACAGTAAAGCTGGAAACATTTTAAAATCCAGGCGGCCTCGCTTCTAAGCAAACTGGGGCTGAAAATCTTCCCCAAAAGTGTGTGCAGGGCTTTCTGGGCATGGACCCTGGCTAAAGTGGACCTCCTGATGACACCTGGTACATACAAGGGAAAACGTTATGGTTTTCCCTTGTATGGCCGTGGCCCCGCCCCCAGCGTGCCTGGTGTCCTCCTGTCACTTCCGGGTGATGTGCGTGTGGCGCGCACGTGCGCACAGGACACCAACCGGAAGCCACCTGCTCCCGGCAAAGATACACTTGGCAACCCTAGAACAGGGATAGTTTGGCAAAGGTTTGCCACCAATAGCAGGCAAAGGGTACTTTAAGACTAGGCCTCAGGCTCAGAGTAATACAGTTCTGGGCTATGTGGGCCACTGGACTGGTGGTAGTGGAAAGTGCTGTCAAGTTGCAGCCAATGTATGGCACCCCCTCAAGGGTTTTTTCAAGGTGAGACATACAGCGGTGGTTTGCCATTGCCTGCCTCTGCATACTATCCCTAGACTTCCTTGGTGGTCTCCTATCCAAAGTACTAACCAGGATCAACCCTGCTTAGCTTCCAAGATCTGACAAGGTTGGGTGAGCCTGGGCCATCCAGATCAGGATCCACTGGACTGACTCATTATAAGGCAGCTCTATATTTATTACCTATTATTACTGTGTTTGCTAATATTATAATTCAGTGACTATTGGGTTAGATTCTAGAATCAGGACAACCTGTATTGAATACCCTAGGAAAAGCATCTGCAGAAGAAGAAGAAAAAGTGTACATTTGGGTTTCAGTACAAAGGAAGGTAATTACCTGCCAATCCCATCGAAATCAGTGGTCAAATTAATCACAATTACTGTAAGTTCCATTCATATGAAAAGTCTAACTTTTATGTTTTGGTGCCTGGAGCCTGTTGTGAGTATGGCTTGTGAAAGACTGATTGCAAAGGCAGTTGCTGTCAAGGAGGCCTTGCCTTTCCCCATACTTCTAATGAAGATGTCCAAGGGAGGGAGAGGAATGAGTGGGAGAAAAACCTGCTCTCTTCCATCTCCATTGAGGCTGATCTTTAGCCTTCCCAGCTGGAGTCCAGCATGTCCCAGCCACCGGATGCTTACACTGCTAATTCACGTGTGTCTCTGTGATTATTTTTGCAAACAAGGCCAACATTTCGGCTTGGTGGGTTTGGCCAAACTAAGCTGCTGTCAGGAATGCAGCAACCAGGAATTTGCTCTGTCAGCCCACTTTGTTCCAAAAACAATACCTTTCCCTCTCCCCCCATGTTTTGTTTCATTTTTTAATTAGAAGGGGATGGGATGAAGCATTTAGTTCAGGAGTTGCTGTGATTCAAGAATTATGATTAAAAACAGTAGGTCATGCGGGGTTGTGCAGCAGGGCAAAGGAGCTGCCGCTAATTATCTATAAGAGAACACAGAAGCTACAAAGGCTTGCTTATCTAGGACTAAGCCACACTGAATAAAGTAGCACTTACTTCTGAGTAAAACACCCAGAATTGCACTTTAAATCAGTTAAGAAGTTCTGTTAGAATATCTTAATTCACAAGTATTTAGCACTTGTTAGCTTTTTAACAAATGCTTGTGTGACTTTCATAAAATCTTGTGTAAATAAAGAAGAAGAGAGAAGAAGAAGAGATTGGATTTATACTTGGAGTCTCAGAGTGATTTACAATCTCCTTTCCCTTCCCTTCCCCACAACAGACACCCTGTGAGGTAGGTGGGGCTGACAGAGCTCTGAGAGAACTGCTCTTCAGAGAAGAGAACAGCTCTGAGAGAACTTGTGACTGACCCAAAGTCACCCAGTTGGCTTCATGTGGAGGAGTGGGGAATCAAACCCGGTTCTCCCGGATTAGAGTCCTTGCTCTTAACCACTACACCAAACTGGCTGTCTTGATATTTGAAACAAATTGGAGCACAAAGGCAATCAGCTGCTTTTCTGAAGAGGCCACGGAGACCTTGCCCAGGCCACTACTTGGACTGATTTCACAGATCGATCACATTTTTCCCAATTCCTCCTCCAAAAAATTCAGAGATGCATACCTGAAACCTCACCAAACTGTTCTTGTTGTAAACACCCTGTAAGGTAGTTTAGGCTGAGTGAAAGTGATTGTCCCAAGGTCACCCAACGAGCATCATGGCTGGTGTAAGATTTGAACCTAGGTCTTTTCCAGTCAAAGTCCAACACTGTAGTAGTTCCCATACTGCAAACATAATGAGTTTACAGGTGCAAACTTACTCTCCCCCTCCCACATGATCCCTACCAGTGTGCATTGAACTATACAGAGAGAAAGCCCACAGCCATTTTTATGACAGTGGTGGCAATTTTTGTAGACATTAAATCATGGAAATAGCTGTGGCAACAGACCAGTTCACATTGAGATGTCTGCCTATGCTCCCGTGCATAGGCAAGATTGTGTGGAGAGAGAAAGAGAGAGAGAGAGAGAAGCAAAAAAAGAGAGGACCGCTCGTATGTATCTATTGGCTGAACATGAGAATTGCCTTCATAGGAAACTGTGCAGATAGGAATGCTCTGTTTGTGGTGTTTCGATGGCTGTTTCCACACATTGTAAAGAGGTAGCTGTGTTAGTCTGTTGTAGTAAAATAAAAGACCCAGTGGCGCCTTGAAGCCTAACTACATTTATTTAGATAATTCCATGTGGTCAGCCGTGTTGGTCTGAAGCAGTAGAACAAATTTAGAGTCCAGTGGCACCTTTAAGATCAACAAAGGTTTATTCATACCTTGAATAAACCTTTGTTGGTCTTAAAGGTGCCACTGGACTAAATGTGTACATCATTTATTTAGATTTCCACCCCATATGGCTAAATGGGGTGCCTTCCATGTTGACTGAATGCATGCCATCGCTTGCTGGCACAGTCATCTTAACATGTGTGTGTGAACTTCTCCTTTGTCCGCAGTACTTAAGGCAGCTGGGCAGGTCCATGGGAATGCCCTGTCATGCTCTATCCATGCAGCAAAGACAGTGTTGCATATGCAGATACACAACTGTTCAAAGTAGCTCTTGACTGTGACCATCTCAAACATGATTCAAAAGTTAGATTCAAGTCCAGTAGCACCTGAGAAATCAACAAGTTTTTCGGGATATAAGCTTTTGAGAGTCAAAACCTATACTCTGACTGGTATTCATTTATTTTATTTACATTATTTGTAGTCCACCTTTCCCACGAGGACTGAAGGGGGATTACACAAAGTGAGTCAAGTACAATCAACAAAATTAGTGTTGTATCGGACAGTCAGCTTTGACTCTTGGCTGTTAACATGCTGAGCATGTTAAAAACGAAAACAAACTTTAACTGTGTGGCTCTCATGTGTTTGAAATGGCTCCTTGGCTTGCTGACATAGCATTAGCCTACCAGCACAGTGTAGTCAGGAAGTTGCCTTATATTGACTCAGACCCTTGGTCCATCAAGGGCAGTATTGTCTACTCAAACAGGCAGCAGCTCACCAGCATCCCAGGTAGAGGTTTTTTCCATCACATCCTACCTGATTCTTTTAACTGGAGATTCTGGGCATTGAACTTGGGACCTTCTGCATGCCAAGCAGATGCTCTACCACTGAGCCACAGCCTCTATCTATGTATGTAACGAATCCGTGTCTGAATGAGATGTTAATTACATGCAACTCTGTATGGATTCTTGTACATCTCTGGCATCACTTTTAAAACAGGCCTTAGATTCTCCCTAGCAGTATCTGTAGTAGCAGTTCTACCTGTCTTTCAAACAACTTGAGCCAACAAAACTGTTCTGACTCAGTCACCAGAAGAACGACTGCATGGACTCTCTCACATATAGGGGCTGCTTAATGAGAAGAGCAAGGGGAGGATTTTGTTGATGGCCAGCATCCCTCCTGTTCATGCTGGGCGTCGCCACTTGCTGAATGCTAACAGATAGCCTCCTGCTTAGACAGCTTGGGTGGTCTAAGCCTGTTTGTTATGAATCCCATTAGTCTAATGCTGAAACACTATAATTGCAAATTAGCGTTGGAAGCCATGATTTATATACCTATCCCGGAATAGCCAGTGCTCATCTACAGCACATTGCTGCCTGCACTGAGAATTGTATGTCTCTCAAGTAAGGCTACTCTATGAAGACTTAATAAATCATGTGCTGGCAGAGGAGCAGTTTTGGTGGTATTACTGTATAAAATATGCAGATGTTGCAATTTCACAAACACTAATTGAATGAGCAGATGGTCCGCTAATGTAAGAGATGGATCGTGAGGGCAGATCCCGGGATTTGGTGAATATCTGTTCCTTACTTGAAAACAGCAGAGCTCTATAGAGCAAAAGGAACACCCCTTATTCTCTTTACAGGATGAAATCATTCATGGGTCTCCATAATGAGGCTGAGATTAACCAGAGCTGCACTATCTTGGATTACTCTAGGGCAGTCCCCTCTAAACTGAGTCAGTGTGAGCTAGTTCACATTTTTTTAGCCTCCGGCTCACACATTTTCATCTTAGCTCAGGAAAGATGGCTCCAGAGCAAACTAATTTATGCAGTAGCCAAATAGCTTGCTCACAACTTTAATGCCAGTAGCTCACAAAATAGAATTTTTGCTCACAAGACTCCAGAGCTTAGAGGGAGCATTGCTCTAAGGTCATTTTCGCGCAGGTGATGATGAAGCTTCTGCCCCAATATCACAGAGGTGCTGCTGGAAATCTCCCTGGTTGTCATTGCCTGAGGATGGGTTGAGCCTTGCGAAGGCAACAGATTCAGGGCCTAACTGCAAGTTATGTTCTCCCAGTGTCCTCACAATCAAACATGTCTTACAAGTTCTAAGCTGAAAAATTAGTCCTAGGTACATATGGTCAGGCCTGTAGCCAGGAATTTTTCCAGGGAGGTGCCAAGGGTACTAATTAAATTAAACAAAATCACGAGATTTCACACACACCCCTTTCTTGGTGCACTTTAAAGGGGCCCAGTGAGCCTGGCGGCCCCATGGCACCAGCCTGCATCCGTAGCGGGGGGGGGGGGGGGGGGGGCTGCACTCTGTTCAGTGGCAGCGGTGAGCCAGCATCCCCAGCTCGGACAAGGAACCAGGTAGCTGCACTGCCTCCAGTGGCCTCAAGCAGGGGGGAACGGCGATCTGCACAAAGAGGGCGGTGACAGTGACTTCAATGGGAAGATTGGGGTGGGGGTGTTGAAGATTTGATAGGGGGTGCTGCCCCCAATGCCCTCCCCCCTCACTGGCTATGGGGCCTGTGTATGATCCTGACTTGGATTGGGACCATGGTGTGCAAGGAAAGGGGGGACTTAAACCTTCCTCCTGCAGTTTTTCTGACCTGCAACAGCCTTGGGGAGTGTTGCTGTTTGTCCCTTTGGCTCAGAGGTTAAGACGTTGAGCTGAAGACCAGAAGGTCTGTCGTTCAGCTGTTCAAGACCGTAGTGCTGCATGACAGAGTGAGCTCCCATCTCTGGCCCCAGCTCCTGCCAACCCAGCAGTTCGAAAGCAAGACATTGCAAGTAGATAAATAGGTACCACTTCGGTGGGAAGGTAACAGCATTCTGTACACCTTGGCATTTAGTCATGCCAGCCACATTACCATGGAAACATCTTCGGACAATGCTGGCTCTTCGGCTTGGCAACAGAGATGAGCACCACCCCCTAGAGTCAGATTCAACTAGCTTTCGAGCAAGGGAAACCTTTACCTTTACCTAACTGCATGTTAAGCCCTGAACAATAACCATATTGGGAGTACTGGTTTTTAATGTATATCTAACATGTCTTGAGGCAGATATCAGGGAAAATGAAAATAATGTGTATTTCCAATAATGCTTTGGTGGCATTCCCCTTCAGAATTGGTTTATGTTTTTCAGATGTGGTCAAAGGGGAAAAGGTCAAACCAGTTTTTGAAGAGCCGCCTAATCCAACCAATGTAGAAGCCACTTTGCAAAGGATTAAGGCAAATGATCCTACACTCCTGGAAGTGAATCTGAACAATATAAAGGTACTGAAAGGCATGCCACTGCATTTAATTTGTTTTCTGGAGTACTTCTTCATGCACAGAAGAAGGACAGAGCAGAACCCTGAGAGATTATACTAATATGCAGCAGTACAGATGCATACTAGGGTTGCCAGGTCCAGGGTGGAAAATATCTGGAGACTTTGGGGTGGATCCAGGAGAGGGCGGGGTTTGGGGAGAGGAGGGGCTTCAGCATGGTACAATGGCATAGCGTCCACCCTTCAAAGCAGCCAGTTTCTCAAGAGGAGCTGATCCCTGTCAGCTGGAGATCAGTTATAAAAGCAGGAGATCTCCAGGCCCCACCTGGAGGCTGGCAGCCGTAATGTACACACAGGGGCTGTATATTTGAATTATCCCCCCCCCCCATTAAAATCTTTGTGAATGGATAAAGTCAGTAAGGAAGCAAGGCACAGAGCTAAAATTTCAGCAAGCTTCTGGAGATTCTGGAAAATTCACGAGCTCAGCCATGCCCCCCAGACCAAGAGAGTCGACTCCTATGAATAACAAATTGAAATGTTTTGTAGTTTGTAGAGCAAGCATAAACCACAGTTTGCCAGTTTAGATGTAAAAACAAATAACGGCTCACTGCCAGAGGGAGGGAATTGGAGCACCTGGCAGAAGAGGAGAGGCAGAGAAGAGAGCGTAGGCATATTAGGAGGGTTACCAACTTCAGGTCAGGAAATTACTGGAGATTTGGGGGTGGAGCCTGGGAAGAGTGTAATTCCATGGAGTCTACCCCACAAAGCAGCCATTTCCTGAAGATCCGTTTGTATGCTGAGAGCTGTCCAGGTGCCACCTGGAGGTTGGCAAACTTACATATGATGCTTGATCATGTAATGCTGAACCATGGTCTGGCTTTACCTAGGAACTGGCTCTCAGGACTCCAAAGTTGCCACTAGAAACCAAACGTTGTCATAACTGAGGTTGCACATATACCTAATCTGCTCTCCCTAACTGAAACACTTCATTTATTTAAATTAAAATCCAGTGTCTATTTAATGTTATAAATTGGTACTTTTTCCCCTGTAATGCAGAATATCCCAATTCCAACACTGAAGGAGTTCGCAAAAGCTTTGGAAACCAATACATATGTGAAGAAATTCAGCCTGGCAGCTACTCGGAGCAATGATCCTGTTGCCATTGTAAGCTGAACAAAGCATTCCTTGAAAAACCTTGTCTCTACAAGAGGTAGAGCTGCAAATGCTGAAAAATGTCTGAGGGAATACAAATTTGTACATAGCTTTAGGGCTGTACCATTTTTGACATTATTTTTGTCTCTTTATTAAATTTCTTTCCTCTGTTCTGTTTGAGGAATGTGCTCTCTGTCTAGTATTGTCATTATTTTTCTGGCTGGACCCCTTTGTCTTTAACCAATACTGGACAAGCAGAAATTCAACAGATGCAGCTGTCCCCATCACTGCATTTCTACGGCAAGAAAACTTCACTTGTTGTATTACTGCTTACCATGTTGTTATTAAAGGCACCAGAGTCCCAACAGGAAACAAACAAACAAACATGAAGGCAACCTTTCAAATGTAATCCATAAGTAGAAACTTCATTTTTTTCCCCTTTTGCTCAGATCTTAAATTATAGGGTCCTACTTCACAGTCCTGATATCTTTGCTTCATCAGATGTGTTTCGTATATGTGGAAGTCAGTAAGAACACAAACGTGCACCTACAAATATGGCCTCCCTTCCTTCTCTCCACCCCATCATGCCTTGCTCCTTAGACCTTACTAATCAATAAGAACATAAGAACATAAGAGACGCCAATGTTGGATCAGGCCAAAGGCCCATCCAGTCCAACACTCTGTGTCACACAGTGGCCAGAAATACCAGTGCCATCAGGAGGTCCAGCAGTGGGGCCAGGACATTAGAAGCCCTCCCACTGTTGACCCCCCCCCCCAAGCACCAAGAAGACAGAGCATCACTTGCCCCAGAGCCCCTAGCTATACCTTGTGGCTAATAGCCACTGATGGACCTCTGCTCCATATGCTTATCTAATTCCCTTTTGAAGCCGTCCATGCTTGTAGCACCCACCACTTCCTGTGGCAGTGAATTCCATGTGTTAATCACTCTTTGGGTGAAGAAGTACTTCCTTTTATCCGTTCTAACCCGACCGCTCTGCAGTTTCATGGAGTGCCCACGAGAGCTAGTATTCTGCTCTGCTGCCTATATTGGCCAAGCTCTAATATATTAAATGCTCTTCCAGTTGGAATATCACCACTGCTCCATATCTTATGAGCCCTCCCATCTTCTAGGATTCCACATTACATGGAATATAATGCGGGGGGGGGGGGGAACAGCGCTGGGCCTTTGCAGAATTCTAGAGCTTCTTACCTGTAAAGATTTCTGTGAGCTGCAGTCTTCTGGAAAGCAAAGGAAGGCCTTGTTTGTGAAGGAAAGCTGTCCATATTACTTGAATGAGTTAACTCCTCATTCCTCAGTTTTAAAAGTTACTCTGAGAGTGGCTTTAGATGATATAGTGCTAAAAAGTAGGTTGCTGAGTGACCTGCACATCCCCTTTCCATATTTCTGATGCAGGAAGCAAAGCTATGACTCGTTCCGCTCTTCTGTGTGTTGGTACATAAGGCATTTGCCTACCCTGAATCACAGTGGGCTGCTAAATAACACCTGAAACTACCTCTGGTTAAATGTGACATTTAGCTAAAGTGAAATTTTGTTTATATCTACCAGTACAGTGCTGAAGTATGGTAAAAATGAAATACATTCAATCATATAATTATGTTGACCCCCCATTTTTAAAAATAAATTGTAAGAGAGAACTTTAAAGGCCACATTCTCATGTTTGGGACATTGCCATGCCAGGGACATATATTTGGTTGGGATATTTCACCTATTGTTTGTGGATAATCTTGAGATCCTAACTCACGCATCTATTTTTATGGCTTCAGGCTTTTGCTGATACACTAAAAGTGAACAAGACATTGAAAAGTCTAAATACAGAGTCCAACTTTATCACCGGGATCGGCATCCTTGCCCTGGTTGATGCCCTAAAAGTGAATAAGACACTGGCAGAGATCAAAATTGACAATCAGGTAAGACACTGACAGAGATCAGAATTGACAGTCAGGTAAAGGAATGGACCATGGACTGGAAGCTGGCTTTGGCTATAGAAAATACATGGCTTGGCAGCATAAAATCAGCAGCAAGGAGGTGTTCAAGGTGTAGTTATGAAATATTTCTGAAATAAGAGAGATCTGTGAGTGGTAGGATTTGGTTTTTTGTTTCCTTGCAACTTCAGAAATGTAATAGATCTGCAGTTCTCGAAGCAAAGAGCTGATTAATATCCTGATAGTAACAGCCAAGACTTCGATAGTGAGTAAATGGAAAGGAAATACACTTCCGTCAATGCAACAGTGGTTGCATAAAGTATGGGATTTTTTTCCTGCAAGAAAAAATCTCCCTCTGGGAAAACTTGGAGGACGTTGAAAGTCACCTACTGAATCCCCTTGACAAATGGTATCCAATACTTGAGAAAACGAATCTACATAAATTTGACTGGGAAAACATAAAAGATCTTAAATATAAATTCCTAACCTATGGCTGAACTTTGCATATCATTGTGCAAGTATCTGTTCACTTTTCAGGTTAAGGTTTTGGTGGCTTATTTTATAGTGATTTTCCATAGCCGTGCCTGTGTTAGGTTTAGGATTGCTAAGGAAGACCGTATTCACCCCTTCTTAAGTACTTGGTGTATTTGTTTTTTTTATGCACTCCGCTGTATTGTAATGTATCTTACCTTGTATAAATTAAAAAAAATAAATCTGCAGTTCTCAGTGAAAACGTGAAGAAAACTGGGTACAAAGAATAAAATATAAAGAACATCAAAACTGTGGTGCTAGGTCAGTTGTCCAGCACTCTGCCTTCAAGCTGGGCGACTCAGACTATTAAATGATCAGGAACTTCTATCCACGGTGAACACCTGAAGCTGCCTTATAGTGAGTCAGATCATCTGTCTATCAAAGTTGGTAAAATAAAATATAATAATAATAATTTTAAAAGTTGGTATGGTCTACTCTGACTAGCAATGGCTGTTCAGGTCTCAGGTCTTTCACATCACCTACTACCTGGTCCTTTTAACTGGAGATGCTGGCTACTGCACACAAAGAAGATAGATACAGTGCTGCTGCGCCATTGCCCTGACCTATGGAACTGTGTTGCTCAGTCAGACCAAAGTTTCATCTTGTTGTTGTTCAGTCGCACAGTCGAGTCCGACTCTTCGCGACCCCATGGACCAGATCACGCCAGGCCTTCCTGTCTTCCGCCATCCTCTGAAGTTGGCTCAACTTTATGTTCGTTGCAACTATGACACTGTCTAACCATCTCATCCTTTGCCGTCCCCGTCTTCTTTGACCATCAATCTTTCCCAGCATCAGGGTCTTCTCCAGTGAGTGCTCCCTTCTCATTTGGTGGCCAAAGTATTGGAGCTTCAGTTTCATTATCTGGCCTTCCAGGGAACAGTCAGGGTTGATTTCTTTTAGGATTGACTGATTTGATCTTTTTGCAGTCCAAGGGACTCTCAAGAGTCTTCTCCAGCACCATAGTTCAAAAGAATCTATTCTTCGGCGCTCGGCCTTCCTTATAGTCCAACTCTCGCAGCCATACATGACTACTGGGAATACCATTGCTTTGACCATGCGGACTTTTGTTGGCAGGGTGATGTCTCTACTTTTTATCATGCTGTTTAGGTTCGCCATCGCTTTCCTCCCAAGAAGCAGGCGTCTTTTAATTTCATGGTTGCTGTCACAGTCTGCGGTGATCTGGGATCCCAGGAACGTGAAGTCTGTCACTACTTCCACAACTTCCCTTTCTATTTGCCAAGGAGTGATGGGGCCGGATGCCATGATCTTAGTTTTTTTGATGTTGAGCTTCAAGCCCACTTTTGCACTCTCCTCTTTTACTCTGAGCAAGAGGCTCTTTAGATCCTCTTCACTTTCAGCCATTAGAGTGGTATCATCTGCATATCTGAGGTTGTTGATCTTTTCCCCAGCAATCTTAATTCCCGCTTGTGATTCATCCAGGCCAGCATTTCGCATGATGTACTCTGCATATATATTAAATAAGCAAGGCGACAATATACATCCTTGTCGTACTCCTTTTCCTATGCTGAACCAATCAGTTGTTCCATATCCGGTTCTAACTGTCGCTTCTTGGCCCTTATACAGGTTTCTCAAGAGACATGTGAGGTGGTCTGGTACTCCCATCTCTTTAAGGACATGCCATAGTTTGTTATGATCCACACAGTCAAAGGCTTTAGCATAGTCAGTGAAGCAGAAGTTGATGTTTTTCTGTTACTCTCTTGCTTTCTCCATAATCCAGCGAATGTTGGCAATTTGATCTCTAGTTCCTCTACCTCTTCAAAACCCAGCTTGTACTTCTGGCAGTTCTCTATCCACGTACTGTTGAAGCCTAGCTTGTAGGATCTTGAGCATGACCTTGCTAGCATGTGATATGAGTGCAATTGTGCGATAGTTTGAACATTCCTTGGCATTGCCCTTCTTTGGGATTGGAATGTATACTGACCTTTTCCAATCCTGTGGCCACTATTGCGTTTTCCAAATTTGCTGGCAAATTCAGTCCAGCACTTTAACAGCATCATCTTTTAAGACTTTGAATAGCTCAGCTGGAATACCATCACCTCCACTAGCTTTGTTGTTAGTGATGCTTTCTAAGGCCCATTTAACTTCACATTCCAGGATGTCTGGCTCGAGACGTGGCGAGGGGGCATGCGTGGTTCGATGAGGCTGTGGGCTATGCCATGGAGGGCCACCCAGGACGGACAGGCCACAGCAGAGAACTCAGACCAAGTGTGATCCACTGGAGAAGGAAATGGCAACCCACTCCAGTATCTTTGCCAAGAAAACCTCATGGACAATATCAAGTTTCATCTAGTCTAGCATTATACCACAGTATTTCACTATTGATGGTTCATTCACAAATGCAAGTTGCTGTTGGTGATGAGTGTGTATGAACTAGCTCTAATATTGTTGGCTTTCACTGAACTAGGGTGCCTGACTTTTCAAACATCTCTCCTTTAAAACTGACTTGCTATAGTCTATTATTCCATATCTCCTACTAAAATAAAGCCTTAATATGTGTTAGTTACATTTGTTCTCTATTAATTCCCTAGTACCTCTGCCTCACTCTCCCCTCTTTTTGCTGTCCCCTCTCCCTCCATGTCTAAATTTAGGCTGCAACTTCTTTGGGGAGAGATCTGTTAACTTATTGTTGCTCTGTAAAGCACCCTCATTAATAAAATGATGAGGTACCAAGTGATGTACGTGCCTGGTGTTGACCACACCTGCTTCTCTCCTTTGGAAGTAAATGTTTGCTTCTTGTTTTAATTCATTCCTTAGCGGCAGCAGCTTGGCACAGCAGTGGAGATGGAGATTGCTCAGATGCTGGAGGAGAACTCCCAGATCCTCAAATTCGGGTACCAGTTTACAAAGCAAGGTCCAAGAACAAGGGTCGCAGCAGCCATCACTAAAAATAACGACCTGGGTAAGTTACGATATCCGTCAGGCCGGCAAGAGTGCTGGAGCACCCCAAAGCCTCACTGAGGGACTAGGTTAGTGCTAATAAGGCCAGGTGTAGCTTTAAACTACAGAGATATCTTTTCAGAGTTGTAATTTTGCACAAAATGGGGAAAACCCACTTCCCGTACCCACACTTCAGAGATGCTATTAAGACAAAGCACTCTCGTATCTCTTTTTTGGTTATAGCAACATGATACTTGGGTACCCAGGACCTAAGGCCAATGCATACAGCCAGAGGTGAAACAAACAATAAAGCCTGGCACCAGATGACTGCAGCTGTAGGAATGACATGGAAATATTTTTCTCCAGCTGTTGGAGGGGGGTTGCTTCAGGCACCCACACTGAGCTTTTCAGAGTCACCACACACTGCTCAAACATGCTCATTCCTGTCTTTGCAGCATAAGGGGTTTTTTCCCCTGTGCTTGCATAGAATTAGACTATACCCTGCTTGTATCCTCTGTACCTTTGCTCAGCAACTAGCTTTGTGAGTTTGAAAAGGGAGCAGTGATTGGTAGACTGAGGCCTGAATCACCCCACCCCGTCTCACTGCCATAAGTAGCAGCCTTCAAACACCTCTGTTGCCTTTGGCTTGACTGGTAACTGAAAGGTCAGACAGCTACTGTCAGATTTGGCCCAGGGGTTCAAGTTGTTTATTACTACTATTTATTACTACTGCTACAGGCACAGGAACAGCAAGGGGAAAAGGTATAAGAAAAGACAAGCCCTGCTGGATCAGACCAGTGGTCCATTTAGCCCAGCATCCTGTCTCCCACATTCTTCTGTGTGGCCAAATTAATTATACTATCAAAAACATCCCAGAAAAAAACTGGGGGTGGGGGGGTGGGGGTTGTTCTTGGTATTTCAGCCATCACTCATCCTTGTTTATTTGGTTTTCTTGACCTATGTATGAAGAAGCCCAAGCAGGACTGTCTTAACATTCCATAGCAATCAAAAACATGGGCCCTTTTCACATTACTGCTCTAAATGAAATGTTATTTGTTGTTGGCCCGATTTCGAGTAAAACGATACAGCGACGTGGGTTTCATACAGTGAATTTCCTTCCATTAATGAGCCGTCTCTGAAGTGCTATGGTAATTTCAAACAGTACCACTTTTTCCCCTGTGTGATCTTCCTCTGACTTTTGTTTAACATTCTAAGGTGAGCGCTATAGCACTTTGACTCAATGGAGTCAATGCATCTCAGTGGTGGTGCTATAGCACTGAAGTGCTATAGCAGTTTAGCTCTACAGCGCTCACCTTAGAAGTTTTTTTTTAAAGTCCAAGGAAGATCATGTGGCGAAAAAGGGCAGGGGGAAAGCAGAATTGTAGGAAACCCTATGGACATTTTAAACAGCGCACCACAGTGATTCAGAAGTGCAATGAAGGGGTAGGAAATGGAAGAAAGCCGTTTTTCTCGAAAGCAGCTCAACCACACTTTGCTAACCTGACACAAGCGGGTTTGTATGAACAGGTAAATAAATTCCACTAGCAGCTAGTTACTAAAGCTGGTCCATCTGAAATGACAGGGGGGGGGGGAATTAGCAACCAGTTACTAAAATGGAATACAAAGGCAGTTAAAGAAGGACATTGGGGTAACAACATCTCCCTGCTTTGCTTCTGATCTTAGGAAAACTGAATATTTTCAGCACTTCTTTTACGGGCCCATGCATCTTGGATTATATGTTTCCCCCCCCCAGAAACTCCTGTAGCAGTAGGGTTAATCTGTATCAATAATCCCTGTTTACACAAGCAAGGAATTCTAGAATGTGTAGCCTTCCCTTTGCTCAGACTCTCTGATTACCCTTGAATCAGCGTGTTAGACTTTGAACAACCAGTTCCTAAGATTCTGACATAGGACTGCCAGCTTAGGGCTAGTTACCATCCCTCAGCCTAAACTTCCTCTCAGTGCTGCTGGTGTTGTAAGGATAAGCATTATAACCCCAGGTAAACTGCTTTAAGAATGGAAGAATGGAAGGAAGCAGATCTGATAAATATTACCCTGTTTCTGTTTTTGCATGCTGCAAGTTTAGAAAAGTGAATCTGGACTCTGACCAAACTGTGTTTTGCCCCCTGTGCTCTCTAGTTCGGAAGAAACGAGTGGAAGGAGAACGCCACTAGCCTTGCCTCTGTGGACATGAATCAGCTGCCCATCAATAAGAACGGGTCAGTCAGCAATCTCAGAAAATTCACTGCTCTGAAGGGAAGACACTGGAAAGCCTTTAGAAGAAGGCTGCTCATGCTCCATTACTCTTGTGCTCTCTTTTTAAACAAAACAATCAAGTCCGATTCTCTTTTAAGCATTTGTTTTAAAACAACAACAACACCGTTTTGATTGACTTATGTAAAAGCCAATACACACTCCATGCAGGTCAAATGGGCTTTATTGTAGAACTTCTGAAACCACTATGAGCCTTTCTTTGCCCTTTCCCTCCCTCCTTGTAAAAAGAAAATGAGCTAAAAGGATGCTAGACGTAAAATGGAGTCCTTTTGCTTCTAAGCCTTACTAAATAGCATAGGCCTTTCTCGTGGGAATCGTTTTGCTAAGTTCCACTTATGTGAGTAAGGAGCACTCAGTGCAAAGAAATATTTGCTGTGCTGCATTCCTGGTTTCTGGTCCGGCAATCTACAGTCACACTCTGAATGCGGGTTGCCTGGTTTTGGTGCTTGAAAAGTGAAAGCCAGATGTTAGCTGCTCCCCCTTCCCTCACTATTAACCTGGGGCACAATCCGCTGGGAAACTCTCACACCCATGAAGCTGCCTTATACTGAATTACACCCTTAGTTCATCAAGGTCAGTACTGACTGGCAGCAGCTCCTCAAGGTTTCAGGTAGGGGTCTTTCACATCACCTACTGCCTGGTCCTTTTTAACTGGAGGTGCTGGGGATTCCTGAGAAAGCTCCTTTGAAATGAAGGAGAGCTGCCCCCTGGACTGTGTCAGAAGTGTCTGTCTTCTGCTCTTGCACCTTTAATATCTGATATCTCACCTTGTCCCCATGGTCGGACCAGCATTGTTCGGCTCTTCTTTAAAGCACTACTCGCCTTACTGGGTAGCACTTTCTGCAGGTCATAGAATTATAAAGCTGAAAGGGACCAAGTCATTTAGACTAACCTTACACTGCAACGTAGGATCACCCCCTTCACCAACACCCCAATAGTTCGACCTACAAAAACCAGACTACAAAGTGCCATAAACATAAAACAGGTATACCACAGGAAAGCACTCATTGAGTGAATAGTTGTAAGAATGATCACAAAAAGAGTCAAGGTATGTGTTGTATGGAGGGCCACAGCCAACCCACTCCCTCAAGTCACCTGGAGAAAATTCCTTCCTGACC
>NW_015175369.1:317491-324058 GCF_001447785.1 Gekko japonicus
CCTTCATTCCACTACATGTTCTGTTCCCCATCAAGATTAGGTTGTGTGGCCACCATCTGTGGAATCTGGGTTATGTTTGTAAGTATTGTCAAAGCCTACTTGTTTACATGTGTTTAAGTTAGGCTAGCCAGGTTCCAGATTTGTTGTCCGGTGGTATCATGTAACAAATACTAGTTTTGCCAAACCTAGCTAGCATAGCTTCAAGTCACTTAGGATTTAAATATATATATATATACACATATATAGCTGTTTTTAATAGGAGGCCAAAATTGCGGCTAGAAATCTCTTTAAGCTAAACCAGTGTTCTAATAAGCAGAAGCTGCTGTATTTTTAAACCACTTAATTTTTTTAAATTATTATTGTGAATTTATCACTACTACTGGTTATTGGGATTTGGTGATTCCCAACCAGTGAGTGCGGACCTGTCTGTGAGCTATAATTGGCTAGTGACTGGGCTACCAAGTTGCAAGCCCAGGATCATTAATGTACAACCAACACAAAGAGGGAATTCTATTTCTAGATGAACAAAAATGGGATGTAAATAAAACCACAGCTCCATCAATTAACTTGTTCAGCTGCTGTTTTAAGGTTAAAACCCCCCACTAACCTCATAAATACAGCAAAAGCTGCAGGTCTTTCTCCACTATATGAGAAAGGAAGAAAATAAGAAGCAGAAGACTAAGGTCTGTTTCATATATTATGCAAGACACCTGGGTTTAACACCAAGTGAACATTCAGCAGGGGGCCACAACCAAATGTGATCAGTGTCATTTATGTTATAGGTGTCTGCAAGGATTCTTGATGCATTCACACTTTGCATCTTTAGATGTGCGCTTAAAATGTCTTAGGTCTGCGGGTGAGGTGCATTAAAATGTAACATGTGAAAAGGTCCTATTGGAAAGGACCGGTTGCCTAGTTTACATTTTATTTTGGAAAGCTGCACATTCTCCAGATCCAGATAAAAGAATAAAACACAGCCACTGTTATGCTGGTTGAGAGATGATGCCACAGTGCTTTGATTTCATACAGTCAGATTGTCTTGGGTGCAGATATTATTGTGGTATGTTTTGTTGTCTTTGTCTGTAACGTAACAGGGGGGACCACCTCATATTTACATACAGTTAAGAACTCTAGATTACCTATTTCTTTTTTTGTGAAAAAAGGTCCTTAGTTCCTACTTTCCTAATTTTAGAAACCCTCCCCATGGTAGTGCAGTTGCTACCCTCAAGGAGGAAGAAGGTAGAAGTGGTGGGTTTTTTTTTAAAACTAAGTTACATTTATCTTAAGACTCAAGTTGCCCTTTTACCAGGGTAAGAGCTTGAAGGCTTCCTCTACCCTTTAAATGCATCCATAATACAGAAAATGCAGAATAAGGCTGATATTGCCAGGTGTCTGCTACACTCTGGGAAACAAGGCCTTTGCAGAAGGTACACAGTATGGAAGAACAGATTTCCAAGCATTAAGTCCCTGAGTTAATACTATGAGATATATGAACACTGTGCCTTTGTAATATCTCTATGGCCAATTGCAACGCAGCAAATACATGGGCATCTGAAGCACACCACCTTCTGTTAAGTATGTCCTGAAATGCCTGTCCAATTCTGAAAGTGCATGGGGTACTTTCTTACATCCTTTACACAGTCGTTTAATATTAACTCATTTACCAGTGGCAAGAAAAGGCAGCGAACCCTTAAAAAAATGCTTTCCCCCCTTGTAGGCTGTAATCACACATACACACCAGTTTCTAGTAACTTGCATGAGCTTATTTGCAGGGCTGCCTTCATCCTTATTTGCCCCAGTTGGCACATATAGGTTTTAATGTGAGAACAGCTCCATGCTGTTTCCAAAGGTCTCACACAAATTGAAAAAGATGTCAAATGCGATTGTTTGTAGTGATTCGGGGTCTTGTAAATCTGTTGAAATAACCATAAGTCACATGAGGTCTAGATCCTGACACTTCAGATATGCTGCTGTTGCAGCTAATAATTCAGGAAAGAAGTCTAACAGGCTGTAGCTCTAAGGAACTTTCAGACTGAGAGTCAAAGGGCAAAGACTGTTTTATACACACATATATTCTAAAATGCAGTAAAATGGTTTCAGCACACGTTCTTTGCCTTCTGAGCCATCTGTTTTCAGGGCACAGGATGTATGTTGAAGCCACCATGCAACATGTGAAATGTCAGTCTTTATCTGAAGTTCTCAGGGCCACGTTATAACATATTATAGTGACCCCTTCACAGTTGGGCAGCTTTTGTGAAACTTGTGATTACTGGGAAATTCTGTTTGTGCATGCCAGGTGTTCCACATGAGAGCGCTGTCCCTGGTGCTGCTGCAATTTCCATTAACAGTCCACTTCCGCACTGTCGTTTTGTCACTCATCCCTATTGCTTCAGGGTTCCCCCCCAATGTGCTTTTGCTCTCTCTAGTAGTCCCAGAGGGAGCAAAACACATATGCAAAGGGGGGGGGGCAAAGCAACAGGAAGAAACGAGTGACAAAAATGACAGTGTGGAAGTAAGGTTGGCATTTCAGGAGCCGTCACCATTGCAAAGTCAGTTTTGTACAAGTCAGCTGCTCCCAGGCCATTGCCACAGCAGCATTTCAAGGCAGCAGTGTTGCGTATTCTGCAGGGATAGCATAGGGGCTGCTATTGTGTGTGCAAGGGCTTGCAGAGATTTCAGCAGCAGTGTAAACAGCACCATGTGAACATCTTATGAATATATTTTTTTTAAACAAAGACGTTTATTGAATAAAATTATTTAACAATCAAGGTCAGAGAAGAAGATAGGTTACATTGTTCAAGGTTCATAAAAAAACATATAACTTGCATTAACTAGTGTTATTAGCATATATACATAAACGATTTATTTTAACAAGATGAAGTATCTTTGCCAGTAATAAACAGATTTAAACAAAAGAAAAAAAAGAAAGAACATAAACGTCTAAAACACAAACAAAACTTTCACCATCACTTGCCATATAACATTATCTGATATTTAACTTTAGAGATTTGTTCCCATTCAAATTTATCAATATGAATTTTTTCTAGAATGGGGGCCCACTTATCCAATGGGTTATATAACTCACATTCGGTTTGAATTGGGGAGTTATATATTGAGAATTTTTCTAATAAAAAGAGATCCCACACTTTATGTAACCATTGGTTAATAGTAGGCGTTAATTGACATTTCCATTTTTTTGCTATTACCACTTTAGCTGCAGTGATCATAACATTAACCAGTTGTTGTGTTCTTGTTGGGTATATGCCCGGTGGCCATAGGTTTAATAATATTAAGATTGGGTCCATTGGAATTTCGTATCCTGTTAAAAATTTTATTTGATCAATGACCTGTTTCCAGAATTTTTGAATTTTAATACAGGTGAACATCTTATGAATATAATGTTCCCACATGTGAATACCCCAAGTATGGGAGGGGGAACATATAATATTAAAAATGGTCTTCCCTTCTGTCCAAAGATTTCCAAAAATGACAATCTTATACATTTATTTGTTCTTCAAATGAGAGCCAGTTTGGTCTAGTGGTTAAGAGTGGCAGACTCTTACCTGGAGAACCGGGTTTGGTTCCTCACTCCTACACATGCAGCCAGCTTGGGTGACCTTGGGTCAGTCACAGTTCTCTCAGAGCTGTTCTCTCAAGAGCAGTTCTCAGAGAACTCTCTCAGCCCCGCCTACCTCACAGGGTGTCTGCTCTGGGGAGAGGAAGGGAAGGAGGTTGTAAGCTGCTCTGAAACTCTGAATGAAGAGCAGGGTATAAATCCAAACCTCCTCCTCCTCCTCAATGTTTTCAGAGAAAGTGGGTTTTTGGATAATTTTGGTACCAGTGTAGTTTTACAAATGGAAGCCTGCTTGGTGTCAGAAGAAACTTTCCTTTTTGCCAAGGGTAGCAAACTTTGTTTCCCCAGAAAATATTCATTTACGCTGATTATTCATCAGTGTCCCTTTTAACCTTGAGAAAACAAAAGAATGCCCTAAGGCAGGGGTCCCAAACCTTTTTGAAACGGCGGGCACCTTTGGTTGCATCCACCACAGGGTGGTGGCCGCAACCACAAAATGGCTGCCAGAGGAGCCACACCCACACCCAGGGAAAGCCCAAGCACAGGATAATTTGAAGAAACACACTGGGAAAAAGAACAAAACCAACACTGGTGGCAGCTGCCACTGAAACAATGCCGTTTTAATCTACACAGCCAATTGGATCTGCAGTGGCCTGTCAGGAGCCCTGCTAGGCATATGTCCCCTGGCTCACCCACTTCCTAGATGGGCTTCATAGGCTCCTGGAAAGGTGTTAGAGGGCGTCATGATGCCCACAGGCACCATGGTGGGAACCCCTACCCTAAGGTAATTTCAGTAGGCTTAACATTACCCCAGATCATTCATTTAAAATCCCTCCCCCCTCCCCTTCACCACTGCTGTGTGAGGAAAGAAGCATGCAAGGCACTGGAAGGGTCATATTGCCACCTAGTCTCTTGGAATTCGTGCTTGTGTGATTTTTCTGTCCTCAAAAGAGATGGAGAAATTGAGGGTATGGATGTCTCCCCTAGGGAGGTGTGGATGTCCAGGTTCACAGGTTACTTCCCCCCTCCAAGCCGTGGCAAGAGGACTGCTTTGGGTGGGGCAGTTTAAATGTACAAACTAGGGCACTGTGTTCCTTGATTCTTCTTTTATCAGGGCTTCCTGGATGCAAAGTGGCGTGTAATTATAACTGTAACCTCTGTATATGTGATGCTTTATTGCGTGTGGTAATTTGGTTGTGGGCATCTCGGCTACTTATTATAGTATGGCAATTTGTCACTGTTGTATTTGTCCTTTGAGCCAAGCCATATAATGGGTATATTGTGTACATGTATACAACACTTTGTAATATTCCGCTTGGTTGCCTAACCCAGCCTCGTAGCCTCGGTAATCATTTTCGCTCAGTTCATCTTGCTGCTTATTTTTCATTTGTGAGAGTAATAACAAACAGCCATGTGTCAACAGGTAGGTTACTGCCACACGCATACAGCCAAACCCTTTTGCCATACACCCGCACCCAACTTCTTGTAGAATTCCCTTTACCATTTGGCAGTTAGCCTCATGTGAGAGTTTACGCTTTGGTCATTTGAATGGGCTGGAAGTGGTAAGGAGAAACACCAGCTGGTGAGGAGAATTTTTACCCTGGATCCACACCCATTCAGAAATCTGAGAGGGTAGGTGGATAGCAAAATTCTCATCACTTGCCTATCTTCAGAGATACAAACCAGTTATTATTGTCCTGTGAAATACTGAGGACAGGCTTAGCATGCTTCTACAGGTGACCAGAAATTTAGAGATGCAAGCGAATAAGAAAATCTCTTCAACAGTTGCTAGGAATATAGAGAGGACCAGCTTTCCAAGTGGTCACTACATGCACAAAAAGTTGCCATTTGATATATAATTGTCGCTACCCAGAGTCTTCCATTCATGTGAAGAATCTAATTTTGAGGAATCTGCTCACAAATCTCAGCCACAGAAAATGTCATGAACTTTGATGTCTATTTTCAAATCCTACAAGTTAATGCTGCAGAATCAAATGGATTAGCATAGTACCACAGAATCAAGGGATTAGCATAGTACCACAGCACTACCGGAAAACTGGGACCCCCACCTGTCAATTCAACTGTTTTCCCAGCAAGCAACAGAAGTGGTCACTGGGAAACACAATTGCTCAGATCTGCCAATCGAATCTGGAGCCTGATCAGGTTCCTGATGTAGGTTTGTGACTGAGATTTTCAGGCAGACTTGACTCCTAGAACAAAGGGCATGAACAATCTTCCCATGTGATTTGCTTAACAAGCCTAGCAGATTTTCTCAATGGCTGCTTGCTTCTTGCAGGTTGGGTCTAAGTCATTCTGGGAAGCTCCCAGGTCTAGTGTTACCAGTGAAGTCTAACAACATGGGTACATTGGCCAAGTCTTTCTAGAAAGGCAGTTGCTAAACTTTTCTCTTTAAGCTGAGTCATGAAAAATATCCCCTACACACACATACACACAAAACCAAGTTTTGTTCTGCCCTAGAAATGGGATGGACTAGGAAAAGCACCATAAATGAAGATATTAGCTAAGCAACATGGAAAAAAACCCTGGGAAATAACAGCTTCTTTGGGGGGGGGGGGACAAACCAACAACCCTAGAGCAGATCTTTTGGAAATCTTTTCCTGGGTCTTCTAGGTGATGCAGGAGGAGGTACTTTGTGAGCTACCACTAGGTTGCCGGCTACTACAAACTACCTGTTTAGAGACCCCTGTCCTAGAACTGCTCTTCATATCTTTGAGTATGATGACTCAGGTTTTGATTTTGCTGTTGAAATTAACATTCTTTGAAATTATCTCTTCAGTCGTTTGGGGGCAAGGAGATTACCAGTTTTGTGAATGCCATCAGATCACTGACCAGGTTGTCTGTACTGCTCCCCAGCACCTACAAAATGTTTTGATTCATGATCAGGACATGTGCTGAAGGTTTCAGCTGTTTCAAATACAGTGAAAAAATCCAATGCATTGATTTCAACATGGCAAATGTCTTATGTACACACC
>NW_015175369.1:324088-352270 GCF_001447785.1 Gekko japonicus
CTGCTTCCCTGGAAAATACAAGAGTTACTTCTGTACTCAAGAACCTGAAGAAGGCTTCTCAAGATGGAAAAGGATCTCCAAAACCTGCAGAGCTTGTCTACTCTATAGTAGGATCTGGCCTTAAGTCCTTCAAGTGGGACATACTGATAATCAATATTAGGCAAGGAAGGTGTGAAGTATGTAGCGTAGAAACAGGTCAGTCTTAGCCTCCCCACCTGATAGGTGAACCCTGGAGGCAGCAGATCAAGATAGTAAGCTGAAGCAGACTTCCTTGTCCTGGTAACAGGACATAGAAATTAGTAATGGGTTTAATATCGTTCTAAGCACAGCTTTCAAGCACATGAGAATCGTATTTAGAATAATGTGATGATGGCACATAAATTAGAGCTTCCTTTATTTAGAAGAAAAAGGCAACTGGTTGGGGATTAGCTAACCAATTATTTTGCACATTGCTGTTTCAGATTTTTAATTTTTAAAAAAATAAACTTTTCCATTAATGCTGTTGGCCATTGTGTGCAACGTTTATGCATTTTATGGTGCACCAAGTCTATGTACATGTTAAACGGTAGATGTTTGGTTTGGAAAATGAATAATGTTGCATGTTCACGGCTTCGCAGCAATGGGAATTGCTGGAAGATGTGATGTGGACTTCCGCTAATTGGTTGTCACTTTTGTAAATAAACTTTCATAACAATTTGGTTTCCTGTTATAAGTTGGTGCTGTGGGACTCAGAACCTGTGGGGATACTGATACGATTAAAAATTCACTACCACAAGAGGGGGTGAACAAACATGTGGACAAGGGGGACCCAATAGATATTGTTTACCTTGACTTCCAGAAAGCTTTTGATAAAGTTCCTCATCAAAGGCTCCTAAGTAAGCTCAAAAATCATGGGATAAAAGGACAAGTCCTCTTGCGGATCAAAAACTGGCTAATTAATAGAAAACAGAGAGAGTATAAATGGGAAATTTTCTCAGTGGAGGATGGTAAGCAGTGGGGTACCGCAGGGATCAGTATTTGGTCCAATGCTTTTTATTTATTGTTCATAAATGATTTGGAGTCAGGAGTAAGCAGTGAAGTGGCTAAATTTGTGGATGATACGAAGTTGTTCAGGGTGGTGAAAAACCAGGGAGGATTGTGAGGCACTCCAAAGGGATCTGTCAAAGATGGGCAAGTGGGCGTCAACATGGCAAATGGGGTTCAATGTGGCCAAGTGCAAGGTGATGCACATTGGAGCCAAAAATCCTAAATATAAATACACATTGATGGGGTCTGAACTGGCAGAGACTGATCAAGAGAGAGATCTTGGAGTTGTAGTAGATAACTCACTGAAAATGTCGAGACAGTGTGTGACTGCAATAAAGAAGGCAAATGCTATGCTGGGGATTATTAGGAAGGGTATTGAAAACAGATCAGCCAATATCATAATGCCCCTATATAAATCAATGGTGCGACCTCATTTGCAATACTGTGTGCAGTTCTGGTCACCACACCTTAAAAAGGATATTATAGCTTTGGAAAAAGTGCAGAAAAGGGCAACTTGAATGATAAAAGGGTTGGAACACTTTCCCTATGAGGAAAGGTTAAAGCACTTAGGGCTCTTTAGCTTGGAGAAACGACGACTGAGGGGTGACATGATTGAGGTTTATAAGATTATGCATGGGATAGAGCAGGTAGAGAAAGAGGTACTTTTCTCCCTTTCTCACAATACAAGAACTGGGCACTCAATGAAATTGCTGAGGGGTCGGGTTAGAATGGATAAAAGGAGGTACTTCTTCACCCAAAGAGTTATTAACATATGGAATTTACTACCACAGGAAGTGGTGGCGGCTACAAGCATGGATGGCTTCAAAAGGGAATTAAATAAGCATATGGAGCAGAGGTCCATCAGTGGCTATTAGCCACAAAGTATAGATAGGGACTCTGGGGCAAGTGATGCTCTGTCTTCTTGGTGCTTGGGGGGATCAACAGTGGGAGGGCTTCCAATGTCCTGGCCCCACTGGTGGACCTCCTGATGGCACCTGGTATTTTTGGCCACTGTGTGACAGAGCGTTGGACTGGATGGGCCTTTGGCCTGATCCAACATTGGCATCTCTTATGTTCTTAGGTGGTGATGGTCACTAGCTTTATGACTTTTAAAGAAGAGGATTAAACAATAGAGGACAGGTTACTTTGCTTTGACTGTGGAATAAAGCTTCCATCTATAGGAACAGTATACCATTGAGTACTTTTCAGAGAGTCAAAAAGCAAAGTGGGGCATCTGCCACCACCTTCATCTCTTCTTCATGAGCTTTTAGAGGAATGTTCGTGGCCAGTGGTGAAAACAGAATGTTGGATCAGATGGACTTGGCCAAATCCAGCAAGCCAGTTCTTAGGCTTTAAAACATATTGTCCTTGGTGAAAGCAAATTTGACTGATACTTGGGAGTATGTCCCATTGAGCTCAGTTATCTTAGTGAACACACATACGATTTGATTGTTAGGTTCCTCTCAGTGTTGGTTAAAACCTTGGCATCTCTTATTAAAGCAATCTCCAATAGCAAGGCTTCAGCTATAGCTTGGAGAGCTGTTGTCTGTTAAAGCAAAATGTATTGGGCTTGATAGGCTTATGGGTTGACTCTGGAGACAGCAGATTTGTATGTCTGCAGTGACAAGTTGTTACCATGGCTTCAGCTGAGCCAGGAGACCAAACTGAGCTTTGCCCCCCAAAGCCCATATTCCATCCTTGAGGTCACCCTTACCTTGGGTAATGAAAAAAGCTTGATTTAAATCATGTGCAGAGTGATTCTCCAGAGTCATTAGGGCCCCCAAACATCTGGAACTAAAGGGAAAGGCTTTCAAGTCGAAAGACATACTTTAATGCTGGCCTCAGCCTTTGCACTTGCCAAGATATTTCAGTGTGTTAGGGAGGTATTTGGTGAGGGGAGGATGTTACAGTGAAGTTCAGCTGTCTGCTATAGTCAAGATGATCCTGAAATACATCAGTGTATTTCAAGACTGTTTGTTGTGGTCATTGTTATGGAAGGAGGAGGGGAACAGTGTCTCTCCTTGCTGGGAAACTCCTGTAGACCAAGGGTTCCCTAGAAAGCACCTTGGTAACCAGCTGCCACCATTCAGGGTCCTCCTCAGAACATCTAGACTGACTCAATGAGAAGGTACAGGGGAGCGGTGGCACAGTGGGTATATCCCACAGTCTTAACATCCGAACTGTGTCAGTTTGAGCCCCGCGCTGGTGTGAGCAGCCAGCCTGTTGTCCCCAGCTCATCGTCCACCCAGCGATTCAAAAGCCTCGGCGAGTAGATAAAATGGGAACCACTCCTTAGAGAGGGTGGGCACACCAACTTCCCTCTGGGAAGGTGTTAGCTGTCGGTTGGGGATGTCCTGGTCCAGGATCCAGAAGGCGGAAGAATCTACTTGGCTACGAAAAATCCCTGCAGTGGGATGCTCCGGCCAGGCGATGGCAGTATGGCAACATGACATATGGGTCCTGAAGCCCCAACATCATCAAGCCGGTCGACGCAGCTGTTCGGGACATGACTGAGCCAAGCCAGAAACGTTTCCACTGTGCAGTTACGGCGTGTGCAATTAAAATGAATTATATGTTGTCTTCCCTATCCCCTGTCTAAAGAGTAACTGTAAATCACTTTGAGCCCACTTGTGGGGAAAGTGATTAATAAATCGAAAGCATTATTGTGCAGTACTAGAGCAATAACTAAGTGACAGGGTAGAAGCCCTAAAAATACCTTGTAACTAACTACACAGTGCCTATGTAGTCTAGGACATAGAGAAGAGATTCAGGGAAATATCCCAGAGAAATAGATTATACTAAGCAAAGCTGGAAAATGTCTTTATATAAAAAGGTTTATTATAAAACAGGGGGAGAAGGATAAAGGTGGTTGGGTTCTAAAGAGTGGTGCACAACAAAATACAAGGAAGGCACACAGCACAGAGATTTTCAAACAAAAATCAATAAAATTCCACTAACTCGGCTACGTACACGGTATCTAGAATGTAGAATTCGTGTAGAGTTCCTTGCACTAACAAGGTGTTGGAGGAGTCCTTAACCCCTACCCAACACCTTGTGGATCCCAGTTTCTGCTGAAGGCTGAAAACTGAAGACAAGGGAAAATCCCAAATGTCCAGATATTTATGGTCAATGGAACTGGACTTAAGCTAGTCTCCTCTCTTATAGTGATGAACCGATTTAACAAATCCCATGCAAAGCCTAATATCAGAGGCTACTGTTAGGAGTCCCACCCCCTCAAGCACCTCCTAATGGCTCAGAACTTCCATAACAAATAGGCATTCTGGCCCAAACCAGGTTTGTCCTTTGTCCAAAAAGGATTACGTCTGGCAGGATGGTCCAGTGTAGAATGGAAATGAATGGGATATTCTAATGTGCCGATCCCAGTTGTCCAAGATCCCAGACATTCTAGGTGGCACTCTTGCCCTAATAAGGTTTAGAGAGTTTCTATCACGGTCATTCTATAGGTTCAGGTGTGTAGCTGTGTTGATCTGAAGCAACAGAAAAAAGTTTGAGTCCAGTAGCACCATTAAGACCAACACGAAATGCACATGAAAGCTTATACCCAGAATTAAACTTTATTGGTCTAAAGATGCCACTGGACTCAGTCACTCTATAGGTACTCCTTAAAAACAATCATAATCTACAGCATGTGTGTGAGGGATCATGACTCAGTCATACAAGCACACGTTTTGCTAGGTTCAATCCCAATTAAAAGTTCTCACACTGCAGGGGTGAGGAAGATCACTTCTTGATAGCTTGGAGAGCCGTTGCCAATCAAAGCAGACAGCACTGGGCTAAAGGGACCAACGGTCCGATTCTGCATCAAGCAGACTGACATTGTCACTGCCCTGTAGGGTTGCCAGCTCCAGGTTGAGATTACCTGGAGATTTTGGGGGTGGGGCCTGAGAAGGACAGGATTTGGGGAAGGGAGAGACTTCAGTGGGGTATAATGTCATAGAGTTCATCTTCCAAAGTGGCCATTTTCTCATGGTGAACTGATCTCTGTCACCCGTAGATTAGTTGTAATCCCAGATGATCTCCAGCCATAACTTGGCAACCCTACTGCCCTGCCTACTGTTCTTTCTTTTCTACCCTTCAGATGGTACACACCAGGGCTTTTTTTGTAGAAAAAGCCCAGGAGGAACTCATTAGTATAATAGGCCACACCCAACAGCAGAAACTCATTAGCATATTAGGTCACACCTGGACAGTGCAGCTCATTAGCATATTAGGCCATGCCCCATTCTTTCCCTTGGCTTTAAATGCCTCCCCGATCTTTCCAGGCCCCCCTGGCCCACCGGCCTTGGAATCATGGGTGGTGGTGGTGTCGCTCTCCAGGCCTTCCCTCTGTAGCCATGCATGCAGAGGCTTTGGCTGTAGTGGGCGTGGCCAACTCTGAAGCCAGCCGGAACTCCATTCCTGTGCGTTCCTGCCCCAAAATAGGCCTGGTACACACTACAGAGATTTGTTGTGGCCCTGAACTATTGCTGCCCTGAGCAGCTACCGCATTGCTTGTGCTGTTAGCATGGCCCCTGAATATATATAGAGAGCAGGTTATATCAGAATGCCAATTGTTCTTGTCCCTTTCAGAAATGAAGCTGAGCATAAAGAATCTGAGTGAGGACCTGTCTGCCTTTGATGGTGGGTGTTGGAGTTATTAGGCCTGACATGAAGACGAATAGCTTAGATGAGCAAAGGAGATTATAGTTTAGTAAATTAAAAGGGAAGCTAATTATAGATGTTACTTTCCCTCATCACTTTGTGCTCTAGTACTTTGCTTAGGTGTTTATTTTAAATTACTGTACTTTGCAGAAACTGAACATATTTCTCTCTCTGATAGTTTTTGGTATTAGCATGCTGCATCAGAATTTCTCAAGAGAGAAGCCCCTCTTTTCTGGGATGATGATGTTGCAAAGACGAGTAAAAACTCTCTGGGGAGGGTGAGGGGATGACAGATGGTACTTTTCCTGGAGAAGCATGACAAACCTGGTGAGAAGCATATGGGAAGAAAAGGCAGTGGGGGGGGGGGGAAGAGAAGAAGCATATTAAAAGCCAACTGCTGCCTTCTGGGTACAACCTGGCCCAAAGAGAGCTGCCCCCCACTTGCCAAACCTCTATGGCTATTCCCAAAGAAAAGGTGACTGATGTTTAAAAGCAAGGGGATGGCTATTACCATTAGCCTCAATCCCTGTGCTGGAGTTCTCCGAGGGAGGAGGATGGAACAAGGGGAGGGGATTAGATCCACCAACTCACCCATTTGTGCTTTCTAGAAGGCACCATAGAATATGGTGGATGCAATCTTTTGGGTAAAAATGTGGTGGGAAGGGCTGACTCATGTGAAAATAGGGTGGTGGTTATTGCTAACTACGGCATACATGAAACAATTTTCCCAATGTTGAACACTGTAGAATACATAATCAGTTTACACTGAATGAAAAATTAAAAGAAACTGACAGCTGTCATTTCATGCTTCATTATACTAACTAGCAGTAAAGCCCGTCGTGAAAGCAATACAATGAGATCTAGAAAGAGGCTCTGGGGGAGTGCTCTGGCTTTGGGCAAACAGTGTCAATTTGCTGTGGTGACCTCAGCAGGGTATAATGACAGAGTCCACTGTTTTCTCCAGAGGTACTGATCTCTGCTACCTGAAGAGCAGTTGTAATTGTGAGTGATTTATAGCCCTCACCTGGAGATTGGCAGCAATTGTTACCCAGGACAAAATGGCTGGTTTGGAGGGTGGAGTTGGCAACCCCATCTCCTTCCCAGCTAACCATCAACCTACCATTATCTGCCCCTTTGACTTCAGCTGACTTCTGTCCTCCCTTCTGCAGAGCAGTTGTAATTCTGAGTGCTCTCCAGCCCTCACCTGGAGATTGGCAACAATGGTTCTCTATGTGGGACTGATCGGTTTGGTGGGTGGAGTCTATGGCATTGTACCTGTCTGAGGTCCCACCCCTCCTCAAACCTCACCCTCTTCAGGCTCCATCCCTCAAATCTCCAGGAATTTCCCATCTGGAGTTGGCAACCCTATCAGGACTGGCCCCAATGTGTTTTCTCCCAAAGGCCAAAGTAGGTGACAGGACCAAGCTTAGTTGCCTACCAACAGGCACTGAGGGGAATGTAGGGTTGCCAGCTCTAAGGAGGGAAATACCTGGAGGTTTGGGGGGTGGATGCTGTAGAGGGCCGGGCGATGGAGGCATCGGGCTTCCGTCGCCCGCCTTGCCCCCCCAATCTCGGCCCGGGCGACCGCGGCTCCAGACCCCCCCGCGGCCACTCCAGCCAGGCGACGGAGGCATCGGCCTTCCATCGCCTGCCTCACCCCACCCTCCTGGGGAACTTTGAAGTAGCACCAAAGCTTTAAGATCTCTCCAGCTGTCACCTGGAGACTGGCAACAGCTTGTCTGGAGTGTGGGCAGTATGGCATTGTATCTGTCTGAGGTCCCCCTCTTCCTCCTCCTCCTCAGACCCCACCCTCAGCAGGCTTCATCCCTAAAATATCCTGGAAGTTTCCAACCTGGAGTTGGCAACCCTATGTCCTTTCCTGGCAACCATCAGCCAACCTTTATCTGCCTGTCTGTCTTAAGTTTTACAAACCCCCCCCCCCACAGCCTCTGCCTAGGGAAAGGGCAGCTGACATCATTATCCTCTCCCCTATGAGGTATGTTATGCAACTGAAAATTCCAACTGCCTTGCGGGGGGGGGAGTTTGAGGTGTGGAATGGAGTGAAGTCCAATCAGCTTCCACATGCAAAAGACCTTGAAACGCTGGGCGGGACTGCACAAAGCAGCCAGTCAACCCAGCCAGCGTCTTCTGAGTGGCAGTTCTTCCGGCCAAACACTAAAGGGGCCAAATTTAGAACGTTCAATATAGAACGTTGCTATTCAATTATAATAAGGGAGAGATAGAATCTTAATTGACCCATCAGTGAGAGCTGTATACATGAACCAATGCGCCAAGGTGAATTCTGTAGAACCACCATAACTTGATACCTAACTTAGATGAGACCTAAATGTACCTTTTAAAGCTACTCAATAATAAATTCTAAGAAACTGAGAATTCCTGTTAGCATATTATAGCTGTTTTGCTGGTTCCTGTTGGTGACAATTGCTATGGATGAGATTCACATAAAACTCTATGTCACTTGGGCTTCCCTTTCACATCACTAAATTTGGCATACTTGACTCAGAAGGGAATGATGGAAGAAACAGTGAAAGAAAAAACTCTGCCATGCCAGGATTTCCCTGTTTAGCTTATACAATATATCAAAGATTGATATATAACATTTGTCCACTAGATGGAACAGCTACACTTTAAAATCCCATTCTACCTTACAGTGAATGTTTAAAAAGTGGTGAATATTGAACTTCAAATGTAGATGCTGACAATTCCAGATGAATGCTGTGAATGGGCACAGATGTAAACGCATTGCTGCACCTTTGCTGCATCCAGAAATACATGCTGACAATCATATTTAGGCAACTCTTAACATTTACCTTTGCTGCATCCAGAAATACATGCTGACTGAAGCAGCCCATTGTCAACATTATTTAAAAATATACGTAACACATTCCTCAGCCAAAAGCAGATTCTTGAGGTGGCTCACAAAACAGTAGGATATATACAGTCAAAACATGTATGATAAAATTGATGAATTAATTTAAAAAACCCTACAAACTCAAAATGCCAGGGGGTGAATCATTATTTGTATACAAATATAATTTATCAGATTTGAGATGTCCATTATTCCAGGGCTCAGTGGCAGTTGAGACAGACTGCCCCCCTATCCATGGCACCTCCAAACACCCCTAATCGGTAGTTGCTCCTTTCACAGCGGGAGAAAATGACAGTCAAGCATCCCCCCCCCCCCCAGAGCCCTGTCATGGCTGGGCATAACTCAGATGCTGAGAGAACATCCACTCCCCCAACAATGGCCTCAGATGAAAATAAACTGGAATCAATTTACTCCATTCAGATATCAAACTAATTTTAACTTTTGTCTCAGCTATGCCAAGTTTTAAAATATTTTTGTCAGCTTCATTTTCTGATTCGTTTCCATTATCAAGGCACTAATCAAAGGAAACTAGGAAAAGTGCCCCTAAATTAGGGTTTTATAACTGTCTTAGTATAATGTATAAATAATACCATGTTAATTATTCCAGGACTGCCAACGATAATTATTCCAGGACTGCTTTCTGAATGCACTTGCAAGCAGCTTAACATCTGAGAATGAAAACAGGACTAGAACATCCTACAGTTTGATTCAGGACATCAAATCTGAACTAACACCGCCTTAAGAACTGTGGGCAACAGGCCCTGACAAGGTAAACAAGATCCAAATATTAAGTTCCAAAGGCGTTTCAGATTTCTGTTGGCTACCAGGCAACATACCAGTTAGTCAGAAAAATACACTCTGTTACGATATAATGTCCAGAACTCAGTTCCCTCTTTTTGGAAGCATACACATTTATGCAGGCATTCAAGATGGGGCCTTCCAGATGATATAAATAAAGTCTGACAGGTGACACCACAGAGACCATGCAAAGTTTCCCAGATTTCAAGTGTGAACTTCTAGCTTAGTTCAAAGTACACACGTCAAGGTTTTGGTTACATACTTTTCAGGAAACTAATTATTAGCCTATGCAGCATGCTCTGTCAGTTTTCAGATGCCTCAGGGTGAAATAACCTTTGATCCAATTCAAACATTCCTTAAGCACAGAGAGGGGTGGAAGATATATCACCATATGGCCGACTCTGGTCTGGATCATGGGAGATCTCCTAAAGCTCATCAATCAGACATCACAGAGAGCCCTCATGACCCAGTGCTCTCTGGCCTAAACACAGGGCGAACCTATTCTTCAGTTCTTCGTCATCCCAATTCAGATTTCCTGAAAATCACCACTCCTGCCAGGGCTGGCCGCAACTGCAATGGCAACCACTTCTTTCCAACAGTCGGTTGAAGTTAAATCCATCGAAGACGGGGGTCCTGTACCTGGGCTGAGGAGGGTTGGATGGGGGCGCCAGGCTCCCCACACTGGAAGGGGCGCCTCTGGTGCCAGCCCAGACAGTGAGGAGTCTGGGAGTGACACTGGATGCCTCTCTCTCTATGGAGGCCCAGGTTACTGTAGCTGCCCGATCTGCCTTTTTCCATTTTAGGCAGATCAGGCTACTGAAGTCCTATCCCCCCCCCCAAGACCTAGTGATGGCGACCCATGCAATGGTCACTTCCAGACTTGATTACTGCAACTCGCTCTACGCAGGCTTACCCTTGAAGCTGATCCGGAAATTACAACTGGGGCAGAATGCGGCGGCGCACCTGCTGACATCAACGCCTCTGTGGGCTCACGTTAGGCATGTGCTCCACCAACTACATTGGTTGCCAGTGGAGTACTGAATTCACTTCAAGGTGTTGGTTTTGACTTTCAAAGCCTTATACGGCCTGGGACCAACATATCTAAGGGACCGCCTTTTCCCATATACGCCTCAAAGAGCGTTATGCTCGAAAGATCAACATCTCCTGGTGGTCCCTGGCCTGAAGGACACCCGTCTTGCTTCAACCAGGGCCAGGGCTTTCTCTGTCCTGGCCCCAGCCTGGTGGAACATACTTCCTATTGAGACCAGGGCCCTGCGGGATCTCCGTCAATTCCGCAGGACCTGCAAGACAGAGCTGTTCCACCAGGCCTTTGGCTGAGGTGGCGGGTGCCCATTTATGGCCTCCTTGAGGTTGTTATCACCCGTCTGTCACCCGTCGACTGACCACCGACAACTGGCCTTTAACTCATTGTACCATCGGGCCAGAACTTTATAGCCAACTGACGCTGTTCCAAGCAGTACCCATTGTTTTGTTATAATGTTTTATCGTGTTTTAATGTTTAATGTTTTAAACTGAAATTGTATTTATTCTAATGGTGTTACCCACCCTGAGCCCACCTGTGGGATGGGTGGGATATAAATACGGCTGCCAAGTCGCCAGAGACCCGTTCCCCGACGCCGGGGAATCAGGCCCCGGGGGGAACCCCGCCCCGGCGTGCGCGTCACCAGGAAGTGACGCTATGACGCCGGGCACGCTGGGGGCGGGGCCACGGCCATACAAGGGAAAACAAGGGCAACGGGAGCCGCCCAGGAGTCCCCCGCAGAGGAGGTGAGTGCCACTTGGCAACCCTAGATATAAATGCAAATAATAAATAAATGTGGAATCAAAGTGCTGTTTAAAAATTGCAGCTGAGAAGGAATAATCACTCAGCCTCAGCATTAATTATTTCAAGACAGCAAAGTAGTGCTAATATCAGTATTAACTAGCTGCTTAGGACCGGAAATTTGTGTAGGATTTCTCAGGGCTTGTGTAGCATTTATTAGGGCTTGATGTGTATTCTCATGTGCTATTTGTATGTGAATTTGAACTTGTACAGGTTTATGTGGGGTTTATGTGATGCAGTTGCTAATTCTGATTGGCATCTCCCTCTGAAGGAACCATTTTGCAATTTGTTGCCTCCACCACCAGCTTTTTGTAAATGGCTCCAGTTGGTGGAATCCAAAACTGGACCAAAAAAAAAAAAGAGGTAGACTTCTACTCAAGCCTGAAGCCAGCCTACCACTGCTTTAGCTGTGCTCTATCTCACATATCCCCTGATGCTGGGAAAGATTGAAGGTCAAAGAAGACGGGGATGGCAAAGGATGAGATGGTTAGACAGTGTCATAGATGCAACGAACATGAAATTGAGCAAACTTCAGAGGACGGCGGAAAACAGGAGGGCCTGGCGAGATCTTGTCCATGGGGTCGCGAAGAGTCGGACTCAACTGTGCGACTCAACAACAACAACAAATCTCACATAGGTCAGGAAACAAACAACAAACAACAAACAAGAATATGTTCTCAAGTAAGAAGCTTGAATTCCATACAACTGATGATGGCTACTGGAAAAACCCAAGTATGAGCTGAATCCATCTTAACCTCTCTCCCTTCTGGTACTGTAAAGAGCCCTCTCAAGGGCTTGGTTTCTTCACAACAATAGCTTCTGCAAGAAACACCTAGAATAATCCTTCTTTATTTTAACTTTGCACAGAAATATCACGTTATACTTGCTGGGTTTCACAGTCACCAGGCCCCCATCATTTACACACATACCCCAACTGAGGGCACATGGCATGCATCTGTCAAGGGGGGTTCAGATGCATGAAAATGTATACCATAATAAATCTGTTTTAAGTTGTCACCAGAGAACAATTTATCTGATCTGGGTAGAATCTGAGAAGGTGTTCACTGAAGAGTGACCTCTTTAACCTCCTTGGTTAAAATTCTGTGCATACATAAGGAGGATTTGAGGTGGTTCCTCTACAACAACTCTAGAACTTCTTTCCCCTGAGTACTCACCACAGCTTGAGTCTGAGCTTCTGCTTTCTTTTGGGGGCTGGCGACAAAGTTAAAGCAATAAAAGTGCACTTACAAGGAGGTGACAACTTAAAAGGTAGTGACAAGGATGTTGGTTGAAGACTGCAAAAACTTGTTTCTAGACGGCCAAAGCACTTTATTGATTCAGTCTCAACCAGTTACACAACAGGTTTTTAGCCACAGTTCTAATCATAGCTGCATTATCGCCTATGTTACTAATGTTCAGTGCAATGTCTGTATCAGTAATCAGTTCCTAAAAACTGGGTTAAACCTGGTACCAAGGCTAGATTATCAGTCACCAGAATAAAGAGCATAATTTATTTTGATGTTTTGATCTGGCATCACTATCAGGATTACACCTTGGACAGTGGGTCAGTGGCAGAGCATCTGCTTGGCATGCAGAAGGTCCCAGGTTTGATTCCCGGTGTCTCCAGTCAAAAAGATCAAGTAATCAGTGAGGTGAAAGACCTGTACCTAAGACTCTGGAGAGTCTCTACCAGTTTGAGTAGACAATACCAATATCAATGGACTGAGGGTCTGATTCAGTGCATGTGACCTTCCTTATCTATGTTTCAGTAGCACCTTCCTTATCTGCGTATGTTACAGCCAGTACAGTAGAGTCTGAGCTGTGGAACTAGATGTCCCTAGTTGATGTCTCACCACTGGCATGGTCTTGACAAACCATTCTCTTTTCAACTTCATCCCCCTGTCTGGCCCTGGCCAGGAAGCTGGTGGACCTCCTGATGGCACCTGGGTTTTTGCCACTGTGTGACACAGAGTGTAGGACCGGATGAGCCATTGGCCTGACCCAACATGGATTCTCTTATGTCTCTGAGATAGAGATAATAATACTGGTCTACCTTTCAGGGTTGTTATAAGGATTACAGTGATAATGTATGTGAAGTGCTTTAAACATTCTAAAATGGTACATCATTGCAAAGTCCTATTATTTACTGTCATCGCTATTAAAACAGGTAACAGTGGCAGAAGCTTCTGGTAACTCTCTGCCGGGATCAGGAACTTGTCTGATCTGCTGTAATTTTTTTTAAATTTATACTTGGATAGAGATAAGGGAATTGTGCTGTCATTCAGATAAGTGATTAACTATGTGTTATTTACCATAAGCACAGGTTTTGGTTCCAGTTCCAGTTACTCATGGACTTACAGGCAAGCCCAAGCAGATTTCTTCTCATATCTCTGTTTTAGCTCAGTGAGGCATTTGCTCAGAGTTTACGCATAGCTGGGAAATTAGCTCACATCATATCTGTGTGCAGGAAGCTTTGAGACGTAAGCAGAGGGAGATGCATCCCAGAGCATCTAGGGATGATGTTGTCATGACAACAGAGCTTTTTGCTCTGTCTCTTTGCATTATTCAGACACCAGAGCATTTAATTAATGCGTTGATTCCTTTCCCTCCATTCCACCAGCCTTAACATTGATTCAGCTCTGACTATAAGGCATCTAGGTCTTTTTGGAAGAGGCAGTTTGACTAGGGGCAACTACTGCTCATTGTAAATTCTTTACGATAAAGAGGAGAGGCAGGAGTATCTACACTACACAGAATTAGACAGGGTTAACAGTTATTCCCTCTCTTCGGGGAATCCTGGGAATTGTAGCTGTGTGAAGGAGCCAGGGATCTCCAACAGAGAACTCATTATCTCCATCACCAAATTACATCTTGGGGATAGACATGGCAATTACACTGGTATGAAACATAAATTTGTTATGCATAGAGTCTCATGGAGATACTGTTGGCTCTTAAGTACCTTGAGTGACTGTATGTTGCTCTGATGTAAATACGGTCTGCACCACCAATATACTGAAGGGATTTCATACCAGCCCTGCAGGTCTGGGACAGGGCTGGAGGCTGAGGAAAAGTTACCAGCAAGGGTGATGGTTCTTGTCCCGCAGCAGCACCATGCCACCTCACTTCAAGGAAAGGAGCACAGTCACCACACTGCTCAAGGAGTGTCCTTCATACCAGTTCCCACATTTTATTGTACCCTCAAGGAGCAGTGGAGGGATTCCCCTTTGAGGTCTGGAAGATCCCCTCAACCCTTTATAAGAACATAAGAGAAGCCAATGTTGGATCAGGCCAATGGCCCATCTACTCCAACACTCTGTCACACAGTGGCCAAAAATACCAGGTGCCATCAGGAGGTCCACCAGTGGGGCCAGGACACTGGGTGAAGAAGTACTTCCTTTTATCTGTTCTAACCCGACTGCTCAGCAATTTCATGGAGTGCCCACAAGTTCTTGTATTGTGAGAAAGGGAGAAAAGCAACTCTTTCTCAACCTGCTCAATCCCATGCATAATCTTATAAATCTCGATCATGTCACCCCTCAGCCGTCGTTTCTCCAAGCTAAAGAGCCCCAAGTGTTTTAACCTTTCTTCATAGGGAAAGTGTTCCAACCCTTTTATCATTCTAGTTGCCCTCTTCTGCACTTTTTCCAATGCTATAATATCCTTTTTGAGGTGTGGTGACAAGAAGTGTACACAGTACTCCAAATGAGTTCGCACTATTGATTTATTCAGGGGCATTATGATACTGACTGATTTGTTTTCAATTCCCTTCCTAATAATCCCCAGCATAGTGTTGGCCTTTTTTATTGCAGTTGCACACTGTCTATGACTCCAAGATCTCTCTCTTGCTCAGTCTCTGCCAGTTAGGACTCCATCAATGTGTATTTGTATTTAGGATTTTTGGCTCCAATGTGCATCACTTCGCACTTGGCCACATTGAACCCCATTTGCAGCCAAGAAAATAAAAACAGCTTTTTAAAAAAGTGCTTAACAATCATGGCGAAGAGTAATGACTTTCAGACCTACTTAGCATGAATGCTAAGCCACTGCTTATGAGAGGCAAAGCTGTCATTCCGTAGCTCTGGGAGCGCACACAAGCTCTCTCAGTATGAATGAAAGATTGCTTTGAGCTGCTCTCCATCTTATGGTGCCTCAAATCAATGTAATGCTATTAAGTGCAGCAGTTGGCTAAAGTCAAGAAGAAGAAGAAGAAGAAGAAGAAGAGATTGGATTTATACCCCGCCCTTCACTACCCAAAGGTGTCTCAGAGTTAGGGTTGCCAAATGTAAAAAACCTACCGGCGGGGGAGCGTCCTGCTGCTCCGGGAGCCGGTTGGACCGCGCACGCGCCGCCGGAGCGTCACCGGAAGTGACGTCACACGCTGGGCGGGGCCACGCCATTTCCGGTGACGCACACACCGGGGAGGGGTTTTCCCCGGGCCCCGATTCCCCGGCGTCGGGGAACGGAGCCTCCGGGGTGGGGGATTTCCGCCCTACCGGGGGAGTTGGGAGCCCTATACCCCGCCCTCCCCACAAGGTCTCAGGGCGGCTTACAGATAGGGCACTTTGTGCCAATAAAAACAGAATAAAGCACGATAAAACACAATAAAATAAGATCATTAACAAGTGCTCTAAGATGTTACACTAAGCAAAAAGGTGGTATTCAGCTGATGATGTTCAGATGATATTGTCTATATCCCAGAACATAGTTACAAGAATGGGCACAGTAATAAGGCAAATGGAAAAAGGAAAAAGAACTGTGACAATTAGCGCTTAGTAATATATTCATAAATCATAATATACAATAACAGAAAATAAATAATATATATAGTGAATGTAGACGGTGGTCTCCGGAATGGTGTGCCGTTTCGACAATGATCTTCTTCTGAACAGGGGTGTGTACCTTATCAAATATAACAATACAAGTCTCATTTAAAAATAAATATAACAGTGTGCAAATATATAATATGAATAAGTATAAAAATAGTATGAAACCTTACAAAAACTTCATGATGAAGTGGTGTTTTTATAATTATTTAAAATATTAATATTTATACATGTGGAGCGATGTAATTATTATTGAATAACAATGAAAATGTATTGTAACAGCTATTGTTGTACTTTTTAGAATCAACAGTATATTTCCAATACGTCATCAAGAAATGAATTGTTGAAAAACCGTTTTTGTAAGGTTTCATACCACCACCCTCTCAATTAATTTGCCAAAATAGGGCAAACTGGACACCGGCCAATAGTTGGCCAATTCAGCCGGGTCCAAAGATGGTTTTTTCAAGAGAGGGCAGACCATCACTTCCTTGAGTGTCTCAGGGAACCGCCCCTCTGTGAGGGACTTGTTGATAATCTCCCTTAAGGCACCTCAGAACCCCTCATGGCCCATTTTAATGAGCCAGGAAGGGCACGGATCAAGGCTGCAAGTGGTTCGGTGCACAGATACGAGCAATCTGTCAACTTCCTCCAGGCTGAGTGGGCGAAAACAATCTTTTAAAAAATATATATATATTTGTTTGTTTAGTCTGTTACATCGAATATTTGTAGCTATATACAGTTTCACCCCTTTCCTCCCTCCCTCTTGATCTTAGTCTTTTCACCCCAGCCATGGGCACAAAGTCTTAATCTTCCAGAGTCTTTTCTTCTTTCTTTCAGTATCCAATCTAGGTAGGTCTTCCATCTGGTCTTGATTTCCGTGGATTTTTCTTCCCATGTTGTTCCCTTGTTGATTGACGCCACGATATCTGACTTTTGTCTTTCCAACCCAGAGCTATAACTGTCTTTCCCGCCAGTATCATAGCCTTAACTAGATTTTGAGTAGTCCTATCCAATAACGGGCTTCCTATTGTACTTAACAACATTAGATTAAAGTCTATAGTTAATGTTGTATTGCCTACTTTTCTAATAATTTCAGTAATTTCCTTCCAGAAGGTCTTTACCTCTGCACATTCCCACCACATGTGTGCATACCAACCTTTAGAATGTTTACAGTGCCAGCACAGCGAATTCAAACCTGGAATCATATTAGCTAGCTGTGCTGGTGTCTTATACCATTTTGTAAGGAATTTATATTCAAGTTCTTTAAAGCTGGTTACTTTGATATCTTCTATTCCTTTCATAATTTTATCAACAATCCTCTCTGTTATCTGACCTTCATGGCACCATCTCTTTTGTAAGTATTCTGTTATTTTATCTTTATTTGTGGGTGAAAACAATCTAAACCCAGAGTCGAAGACGTGCAAGGGGCCTCAAGTTCGCTCACTGTATCAACTGTGGTGGGGAGGTCACGGTGGAGCGCCAAGACTTTATCTGCGAAATAGCTTGCAAATGCCTCACAGCCAATATCCAATTCCCTAATATTTTGCCTGCCCTGTGGCAGAGCTGTTAAAGACTGAATTGTTCTAAATAATTGGGCTGGGCGTGAGCTAGCAGATGCAATCGTGGTCGCATAGACATCTCTCTTAGCGGCCTTGACAACCATCTCATAGGATCTCATAAACGTCCTATAGGATGCTCTTGTTGCCTCATTGCAAGCGCGGCACCACCGTCTCTCTAGCCATCTCAGCTCTCGCTTCATAAGCCGCAGCTCCTGGGTATACCAGGGAGCCTGCCTACAGTGAGTGCACAGAGGGCACCGGGGAGCGATCTCGTCGATGGCTGCGGAGAGTTGGCTATGCCAATCCTCCACCAAATCATCTAATGAGCTGCCAGGGGGCCTCGGATCCCGCAGAGCCATCTGAAGCCACATAGGGTCCATCTGGCTCCACGGGTGAGCTAAAATCTGCTCACCACCTAAACAGGGTCGGGGTGAGACGTTCAGTCGGGCCTTCAAGGCATAGTGGTCTGACCATGGTATTGCTAATGCAGTAATTCGGTCCACTATCAACCCAGCCGCGAAGATCAAATCGAGGGTGTGCCCAGCTCGGTGTGTGGGGGGTGATATAAGCTGGGAGAGTCCCAGTGCCGCCATGGACGATACTAGGTCCACTGCCTGACTGGAGGTCGTGTCATCGGCATGGACGTTGAAGTCACCCAAGACCAACAGTCTAGGGTGCTCCAGCGCCCAGCCTGCTACGGCCTCCATCAGGGATGGCAGGCTACTGGCTGGTGAGTTAGGCAGTCAGTACACAAGCCAAATTGCCAAACTCTCCTCGGCCTCCAGCACCAAGCCACTGACCCCTCTGCTCTCTTGCTTTGTCCTCTCACTCTCAGCACATGGCCTTCCATGGAGACACATGTCTCTGCAGGTCTCTCCTGTAGAGACAATGGCCCTCATACTCCCACACACGGCACCAGAAAAGCTTGCCACTTGTGCCAAGGAATGTACTCTTTAGATTAGGCTTCTTTTCTCTTTGGACTGCAACCTGAATGTGAACTGGATCTACTTGAATAAATTTAAGTTTACATTTATTTACTGCACTCAATATCATGCTTCTATGACTGTACAAAACTCTGCTATATTAACCAAATATCCCAGTACTTCTCTCCCCTCAAGTTTTTATTATATGGCAGGGATAAAGAGTTCTAGAGGAACTCAAAGTAATTTGTGACATTTAGGGGACTGGTTCTAACAGAAAGAACCACACAACTGCTGCTTTTGGATCTGGTCTAATTGCTGACGACGATTTCTGTCTGTTTCTTTTATTGCACATCAATCTTCTATTATGGAGGAACTTCATTCTGTATTTCTTTTCTTATGTTTGCTCTTTAACTGGTACTTTGTCAGCCACCTCAAGCAAGTTGAACCAGAGCAGGGTTTGAAGCAGATTTCCCCCCAGCTTTTTAAAGTACAGTGAAGGATCTGTTCATGTCCATTTTTCTGCACAGGCTGCCATGCAGTTCTTTAAACAGCTGAGAAAGTTGTCCAAAGCCATCTGGTCCTCTACAGCAGTACCACACCATTGCTAGAATCCTTTTTTAAAAAATCTATTCTTCTTCATATACTATTGCAGCCTTCTCTTCAGTACATTTACAGATATATAATTTATATTTCCCCTGGGAGGGAAACTAGACCAAGAGCTAATTGTGAAACCATCTAGTTAATTTTATTTTTCAATTGATTTTCACAGAGCTAGTTGAACAGTGGTAATTAGGAAACAGCTGTTTTCTTGTCTACATAAAACCATGCCCCTGTGTCTCCCATTAAGTTATCACAGTACCAATGCTGGGTCCCGCTTGGTGCTCCTTTATAGGATTTATCACCATAACACAGCCAAGCTAGCATCTAGTACCAGCTTGGGGACAAATCTATGCCAGCAATCCCTCTTCTTTCTCCTGTACCCCTGCCATGCTTAACTGCAGAATTGTTGCTTAAAACATTCACACAACGGGCAGATTGTTTGTTCCTTTTATCTCTGCCTTGAAACATCTTGTTCTCTTTCCCATGAGCTGAAAATAGTCAAAGGCTGCAAGCAAAGAAAAACAGCAAACCTCAAAGCTTCACAAGTCTTCAGTGTGATACATGAATTCTGAGGGTAAGCAAATCTTTGCAACAACATTTTGCCAGAATGACCAACAATGCTATCCTATTTCTCTTTTCATTCATTTGCAGTTGTAAGTGAGCTGGGATAAATTGTCAGCAATATTAAATATATCACAATAAAAGCTTTCACACGTTGGTGATCTGCCACGACTGGAACTGGCAGGCCACTGTTGCAAATAAAATGCTAGATTAGATGGAGACAAGAGATTTACCCATCAGCAAACTGGACAGAAAGCTGCAAACTTTCTCCTCCCAAAAATTGATTTCTATTCAGTTAATTCCCTCCACAAACATTTATTTATTTCTTCTTTGTTTTTCCAAAAGGAAGAACCCCTCCCCCTATTCATTGGAGTTCTCTCCTGGTCTTGTAAGCCCTGCCTCCATCTTAAAAGAGACAGGATTCAAGAAAGCCAAGAAGGCACAAATTTAAAATGGGCAGCAGTTGTCCAGTCAGCAGCCACCTGATGTATCAACCATTTTTAATGTGGGGGAGGGAAAGATTTAAGGCTTGTTATTTTATTCTGCCTTAATTATACTTTTTTGCTATTATTGTAAGCCACTTTGAATCACAAGGAAAGGCGGGGCATTAATGTTTTAATAAATAAATAAATAAAACATCCCAGACTGCCTCCTCTGCATTACTTCCGCCATATAATGTAGGTGCAGTAAGCTGTTTTGCTTCCACCATAGACCATGCTAAGAGCAGTCCCCGCAAAAAACTCTTTTTGAACACTTGTGCAGGTGGTGCCCTAAGAAAATCTGAATTACCACCAAGGAGCAAAATAGAGATGGCAGCTGGCTGAAAACTGTTACCCTTGACTTGGTGGCCTGGGCACAACTCTGTTCTGTGTAATGATTAGCTATAGCTACACGGGAAGATGTGAACAAAAGTCTTCTAGCTCCTGGATCCCGTAATCTATTTTGAATCACAGAGAGGTTTCTAGCCTTTACGAATGTGAAGATAAAGTTGAAAACTCATAAGCAATGTCTGACAAAATCTCAGAAACAGAAAAGTCACTAAGGCTGCGGCCGGTCACACACACAAAATAATCCACTTTCAACCCACTTTCAATGTACTTTCCAACTGGGTCCTTTCCGCATTCGCCTGCCCCTCTGGATTTTCTCAATGTTCGAGTCGAGGCAATTTAAATTCACAGCAAAACAGCATCCAAATAACCTGGGGCAACAGCAGGCTGAAACCAAGCTGACCACTGAAGGGAGGTAATGTAATGCAGAGTGGGGGGAAACCTAGAATAAAAAGAAGGTTGAGTTTGATTTTAGTGCAGAATTGGTTTGAGGACACCATGGTGAAAATGGATTAAGAGGAGAGTGCGGAAAAGGCCTGGATTTTACCAGTTCATACAGTAAAATCTAGTTGGAAAGTGCGCTGAAAGTGGATTCTTTAGTGTGCGTGACTGCAGCCTAAGAGAGCAATCCTAAACAGGTCTACTCAGAATCCTACTCAGGTTTCTTCCATGGGGCTTACTCCCTGGGAAGTGTTCACAGGATTGCACTGTACGTGACTGTTCTAGTGGATAGAGATGGGTGCAACAAGTGTGTTGCATAATTCATGCTCCTTCCTATAATTTATGCAGAACAGGCAAATATATACAGAGTTGTTTAATTTATTCAGGTTATGTGGTTCACCTTTTTCTGGAAGTTCTATTACCTTCCTCAGATTTTGGATTTTGTTGAGCACAGTATGTACTTGACAGTAGCTGTGCTTTGTGCAGATAAGCATTTTTGAAAGAGTATCACCTGTGAAAACACTTTTTGATCTAGGACTCCACAGCTGTCTTCCTACCCAGTTGTCTGGAATGGTGGTACCAGCCTTCTTGTCAACTGAGTGGGTCACCAGTTCTCATGGTTCAATCCCATCTTCATTAATTTAGCCTAGTTCCTGAGAAAACAACTTCTACTTCCATTTACGTAATAATCCACCAGATTGTATTGTGGCTAAAATCAAAGCAACCATCTCCACATGGAAGCAAATGTTGTGAAATACAATGCCAGTGCTTGGCACACTTTATATAAAAAAGCAAATGGAGCAAATGTTTTGTGGTAGCTTAGCCATTTTAGAGAGAATACAGGCTCTACAGATCCAATGGTTTAAGAACAACAGCTGTGGCTATGCCACAGTTTATGCAAGTATAACACAGTTGAGACTCTCTCTAGCAGTACAATCAAAAGCCCAGTAATACCATTTAAAAAGAAAGCTAATGTAGACACAATGAAAGCCACTGTGGCACCTGGTATTTTTGGCCACTGTGTGACAGAGAGTGTTGGACTGGATGGGCCATTGGCCTGATCCAACTCTTTTTTGGACCAAACTGAGTGGGGGATTGTGGAGGAAAACCAACTGTCCTTCTCCCAATGTACTTCTTGTCATAAAGATGTTTGAGGTGAGATTCATGCATGGAACAACTGAAAATGCCTCTGCTTTTCTTGAATAGTATGGTGTGAGTTCTGACAGCATCAAACAGAAACAGGATTGTCAAACTTTAGGTTCTTTTAGGGCTCCTTTGCTTTTCAAAGTTGCATGAGAATCAGACTAAAAGCAATTGTCCCCCAACTTCATGCTGGGCAGAGACACATACCTGTTATGTTTTCATCTGCCATGTATTTTTGAAAGACATGGGAGTCCTGGGATGAAAAAGGAGCAACCTACAGAGATACTTACACTCTGTCCATTACTGCTGAGATAGGCATTGTTTGTGATTTGGAAAGCAATGGGTCTCTGCTGTCTCACTGTGCTAGCACAACTTCTTTATGCTGGTGTATGCAAGGGGATTTGGATTTGAACCTGTCCAACTGGCATACATTAGTGACAGGATTGCACTGCTTGCTTTCATTGATCACTACTGGACAGGTCTACAGTTTACTTTTCACAGTCTCTGTAATGAGTGGCAATCATATAGCTGTTTGTTGGGATCAAAAGAGAAGGACAGCAAGGCAAGAATGCTGTAATCAAATAGCTAGGCTGAAATTTTGCAACATAAGGAACGTGGGAGTATGATGGATGCTGGTTATTAAAACTAGCTACCAGTCTAGACATAGCCTGAAACACAACAGTAACACAAGCAATGTGAATTCTTCAGTATGTCAGTAAGAAATCTTTTAGAATTTGTGTGTGACAGTCACAAGGATATTCTTTCTAAGCACTTTCTGGGTAGTTGAAGATATGGGTCTCTGAAGGCATTTTTTGGAGTAGCATAGCAATTGAACAATTTGTATTCAAGATATGTACATGGAAATGGTTACAAGAAGAGAATAAGCTCATTGTATTATTTTTCACTCCTCTCCTTCATCCAAGTTCATATAAATCTGAGTCTAAACATTTTCTGTACATTTAGCTTGGAGAAATAGGGTTGCCAGGTCTGGGTTGGAAAATACCTGGAGACTTTGGGGGTGGAACCAGGAGAGGGCAGGGTTTGGAGAGGGGATAGTACGCCATAGAGTCCACCCTTCAAATCGGCCATTTTCTTCAGTGGAGCTGACCTCTGTCAGCTGGAGATCAGTTGTAAAAGCGGGAAATACCCAGGCCCCACCTGGAGGCTGGCAACCCTAAGAAACAATGACTAAGAGGTGACATTATAAAGGTTTACAAAATTATGCATCAAATAGAGAACATAGAGAAAGAAGTACTTTCCTCCCTTTCTCACAATACAAGAATTCATGCGCATTCAGTGAAATTAATGAGCAGTACCCTTAGAACAGATAAAAGGAAGTACTTCTTCACCCAAAGAGTCATTACCAAATGGAATTTACTGCCACACAAAGTGGTAGCGGCTACAAGCACAAACTGCTTCAGGAGGGGACTGGATAAACATATGGAGCAGAGGACCATCAGTGGCTATTAGCCACAAGGTATAGATGGAACATTATGTCTGGGGCAGTGATGCTCTGTATTCTTGGTGTTTGGGGGGGCAACAGCAAGAAGGCTTCTAAAGCTCTGGCCCCGCTGGTGGACCTCCTGATGGTGCCTGAGTTTTGGCCACTTTGTGACAGAGTGTTGGACTGGATGGGCATTGGCCTGATCCAACATGGCTTCTCTTATGTTCTTATGTATGTAGGGTCAACTCTTTCATGTTCTGGAATTCTGTTATTTGCATGACTGATATGCATTTTAATTTTTTGGTTTTTCAAATTTATGTACGAAGAGAGGGTTAAAACTCTTTCTGCAACCTGAAACAAATTTTCAACAGGAACAAAGATAGAAGCTGTCAGGAAGGGCCAGTCAGAGCCAAGATGTATAAGTAAAACTGAAATTGTACAATGATGGCTGCCTCCCTCATCTTCCTGTATGTAGGGCTTGAGGAAATTCTGTTTCACTGTATCTGAGGAAGTGTGCTTGCACATGAAAACTTATACCTTGAATAAAACTTTGTTGGTCTTAAAGGTGCCACTGGACTCAAACTTTGTTCTGCTGCTTCAGACCAACACAGCTATCCACCTGAATCTAGACTTACTAGTGAGTCCCAATGGCCTCAGACATACTTCTGAGTAAATATGCAAAGAACTGGGCTGATTTAATGAGGTAACAATCCTAAACCCATTTACGGCCTGTTCTGATGCAGAGACAGGTGTAGATCAGGCTGTTAAACTTGCTGATTTGTTCTTTGCACAGGAAAGCCAAGTTAGATCCAAATATCCCATCTTAAAGTATGAATGAGAACTGCAACTCAGAAGTTATGTGAATGGCTTAAAATCACAGGACAAGCCATTGTTTTGCAGCTTCTACAGCTGAGAGTTTCCCTACTGACTATGCCTTGCCAATTCTGTGTCAATTTCTTGGATGGCCAGTTTGTTTGTGGGACTAACTCAAGGTTAACAAAGGGTCAGGCACAAGATACTTAATAGGAAGTTTACATCCATATAAATCCACTAATTCATTACAATCGTTGTTAGAAGTTTTACTCTATGCAGGCTCATCAACTGGGACTGTGGGAAGTTGCAAAAGAGTGGGCCTCCTCAAGAGCGCTAAGTCACTGGAACCCCTCCCTGAGAAGATTCATCTTTCCCCTTCCATAGCGACATTCCAGTGCCAAGACAAAGCTTTTAAAAAGTGCCTTTAGAGCTAACTTTTTTAGGTTATTAATGTTTCTGGCTGCTTATTTATTCATTTGCATGCTACCTTTCTCCCCAATGGGGACTCAAAGCAACTTTATTCATTGTTTTCTCTATCTTATACTCACAACAACTTTGTGAGGTAGGTTAGTCTGAGAGTGTGTGACTGGTCCAAGGTCATCCTGCAAGCTTCTCTGGCAGAGGGGGGATCTGAATCTTGGTCTCCAAGATCCTAGCCTGATAATCTACTCTACATCACATTGGCTCTTGATTATTTATGCTGAATCTTCTGCTAGATAAAATTCGTTGTTTATATTATGCAATTTTGTTACCACTGATGAATTTTTAGTTGCTCTGCAGACTGTTTCAGTCAGAACACATGAAACTGCTTTATATTCAATCAGACTCGTGGTATTGAGTCAGTATTGTCTACTTAGGCTGGCAGTAGTTCTCCGGGGTCTCAGGCAGAGGTCTTTCACATCCACTGTTGCCCAGCCCTTTCATGTGGAAATGCTGGGGATAGAATCTGGGACCTTCTGCATGACAAACAGACACTCTACCACTGAGCCACAGTCCCTCCCCAAAGATGAAGTATAAATATTTTTCATAAATAAATAAAATGTGTGAATCTCAAATGCATGTGCACTGGGGATATAGCATTGCAAGCACCCTCCCTCACACTGCAGTCCATTAACAATGAAATAGTAGCATCTTGAAACACAGCAAGGAGCTACACAGCACTATTATAAACTTACCTTTTCATTTGCCTCTTGAAGCTTTCCACTCTCTTCCTCTTTCATGTCCTTCTTCAGTTCCTCTTTTGTTTCCTCTTCTCTCTCAGCCCTATTCTTAACTCTTGCTCACATCTTCTGTTAATAGCCTTCTGTGGCCTAAGCCACATGCACTTGCTTGAGATAAGTTTCCCCAGGGCAAGCTTTTGGTTGGTTTGTGCATTTGATTGAAATACTCTTGGATGGCTTCCTTTCTACACACAGAATTAACCTAAGGCAGCTGTGTGACACTTGTCTCTTGCGAGATATATTACATTTGTAATATTAGTTGCCTGTAGAAAGGTGGTATATACATTTTTCCAAACAAATTTTGCACTTCATATGCCTCAAGGAGCCTTATTAGTGCAAGGCACTAAAAGGCATTCTGCAAATGCTCAGGGGTACTCTTTCCTGCCTCTCCTTAACTACATTTATGTGCTCCTTGGCACTGAAAGCAAGTCCCAAATGCTCAGCTTTAATGCCCTGCATGAAGGACAACGAGGAACCCCATGAGAGGAGATTTGGGTGAGCAGCTGAGTTGGTCTGAAGCAAAGCCTGAGTTTCGTTGGTTTGAAGAAACAGAACAAAGTTTGAGTCCAGTGGCACCTTCAAGACTAACAAAGTTTAATTCTGTGTATAAGCTTTAGATAATGGATAAAATTTTAGATAAATTGTATACTAATAGTGTCTCTCCAGAAAACTCTCATTTTGTGGGACTGTGGTTTCCTGTAATCGATTATATTGCTAAAAACGAAGATATCATCCAATACTCATACGCCAAAGAGGTGTTTTTTCTGTTCCGATTGTTCAGGTTTATTTTCGGAAGTGGTCACACAGTTAAATGTTTTGAAACTACTTTACTATATATTACTGTGTCACTATCTTAGGTATTGGATTGTTGAATTGTAACCATATTGTTGATAGCCAAATAAAATTACTATGAAACTGGCTGAGGGGAGAGATGCCACTGGACTCAAACTTTGTTCCCATGAAAGGAGAAGAAGATGAACTGGAGCTTCCCTTCAGGACTTCACCTCAAGACAGGTGCGCACCGTGGGCGCATGCGTGGACGTTTCTGCGCAGGCGCAGACTGGCGGGGCCCGACGGCGGCGCGAGGACCCGTTCGTTTACCTGAGCGAACGGCCGGCTGTTGCGGTTGGTCTTTTCCCGCCTTTTTGCCTCCTCCAGCCTCCTCCCTTCGCCTCAGGCGCTGCGGAGCGGAGCGCGCTGGCGGCGAGTTTTCTGGGCGGTCCGCTATGCCCCTCGCCCCGGTTTCTCGCCACCCCCGTTGAGCGAAAAGCGACGGAGAGACAGAGGGGGGAGAGACCATGGCCGATTTCCTGCCGGTGCCCGGGCTGTGCCTGCGCGAGGAGCCGCTTCCCGGGCCGGAAGCGGCCGAGACGGAGGCCGAAGTCTCGCTCAGCCTGGCCTTCGCCAAGACGCGCTCGTATGGCAGCACGGCCAGCGTGGCGGCCCCTCTGGCCGAGCGCTACCTGGAGCACCGCCTCGGCCCCGGCGACACCCTGCAGGGCATCGCGCTCAAGTACGGCGTGACGGTAGGTGAAGGCCCGGCCGGGCCCCGGAGGGGGGCTTAAGAGCGCCCCACACACACACATAAAACCTCGGGGGGGGGGGGGGGTGCGTTTCAGGGCTGCAGGCAGCCCCTCCTTCCTGGAGGCAGTGCCCCTCTGAGCACGTGCAGAGTGCCTGCCCGCTTTTCGCTTCCCCCCATGAATGCAATCCCTCTTCGGGTACTTGAGAGGAAGAATTTCGAGTAGGATTCCGGGTGCGGGCTGGAGTTCTCCTGGAATTACCACTGATCTCCAGATAGGGTTGTCAGGTTCCTCCTGGTCACTGGTGGGAGATGGGGAGGGGGTGGGGTTCCCATATCCAGGCTGGGAAATTCCTGGAGATTTGGGGATGGAGCCTGGGGAGGGCAGGGACCTCAGTGGGGTACCGTGCCGTAAAGTCCATCCTCCGAAGCATCTGTTTTCTCCAGGGGAACCAATCTCTGTAGTCTGGAGATGAGGTGTGATTGTGGGGGATCCCCTGGAGAAAATGGCCGCTTTGTAGGGGGGACTTAATGGTATGCTATTCCAGCCGAGCCCTTCCCAAACTGCCTTCCTCAGGGTCTGTTTCCAAATCGCCAGGAATTTCCCAAACTGGAGTTGGTAATTCTAGAAGAGAGAGAGGAGCCACCACACCTTTTGTATTGGGATATGATGTGTGGGAGATAGAAGTCTTGCAGAGGGATGTGGCCTCGGGAAGCTTTGTTGTTTAGGGACTGCCTTTGAGCATGTGCAGAGTGCCTGCCCTCTGCTTTCCCCCATCGATGCAATCTCTTGTTGGGTACTTGAGATGAAGAGTTTCCAGTAGGGTTGCCAGCCTCTAGGTGCAGTCTGGAGTTATCCTGGAATTATCACTTATCTCCAGATAGGGTTGCCAGATCCAGGTTGGGAAGCTCCTGGAGATTTGGGGATGGAACCTGGGGAGGACAAGGGACCTCAGTGCCACAGAGCCCACCTTCCAAAGCATCCCTTTTCTCCAGGGGAACCAATCTCTGTAAGTCTGGAGATGAGGTGTAATTCTGGGGAATCCTATGGAGAAAATGGCTACTTTGGAGGGGGGAACTATTCCTG
>NW_015175369.1:352280-379266 GCF_001447785.1 Gekko japonicus
CCCTTGGGAAGCTTTGTTGTTTAGAGATTGCCTTTGAGCGTGTGTAGAGTGCATTGTCTGTGCTTACTAATTCATTAATTATCGTATGGTAGTGGGTGTTGTATAGCCAGGAGATCTGAAGATTGTCTGGCAGCCTGAAACTCTAGCTCTTTTTGTGGCAAGCTAGGTTTATTTTGGGGGCCAAGAGAACTGTGACTGACCCAAGTTCACCCAGCTGGCTGCATGTGGAGAAGTGGGGATTCAAACCCGGTTCTCCAGATTAGAATCCTCAACTCTTAACTACTACACCCTTAGGTTGAAGCAACTACAGCCAGCCCTTGGGATTAAGGTATGTTGTGGGGGGGGGAATTTAGGGGCGTTTGGACAGACTGAGCCTTGGTACCTCTCCTTGGAAAAGCAAAGGCTTTGCCCAGTATTCTGTACTGGTTAAAGTGACTGGGATCTAGGAGACCTAGGTTTGAATGCTGTGCCGTGGAAGCTTCCTGGGTGACCTTCGGTCAGTCACACCCTCTCGGCTTAACCTAAAATGAAGAAGGGGAGAATGCTGTAAATAAACGTGGGTCCCCACTGGGGAGAGAAGTGGGATATAAATGAAATAAGTACATAAATTATTTAGTACAGGATGCAAACACTGTATGGATGTCCATCCTGTTGCCAGAGATTGCCTTGAAAAGTATTGATACATGGTGGAGAGAGCATCTCTTTCTGGCCATGTGCAGAGTGCCTTTTCTTCATTGTGGGGAAACTGCAGCTCATTCCTCTGGCAACTGGAATTTGGTTGGGTGAGTAGTGCCTTCCAGGCAACCAGCATTGCCTAAGTGCAAGGTTCTAAGGTGTTGTGGGTAGAGGGCCTATTGAGAGCCTTTGCCTGGCACAGTTATGACAAGCAAGCCTCACTCTGAGCATGCACAGAGTGTCATCCCCCCTCGCCAATGGAGTAACTACCATCAGTTCCTCTGGCATCAGGGATTCAGGGGTGGTAGGTGCTTCCAGACAGATATGGGCCTGTTTTGCTGCAGGAGTAAAGATATGGCTGGGCAACCAACATTGCCCAGCTGGTGGTTTCATGGGAGGAAGTGAAAGACAGTTTGTGAGGAGGAGGAGGCATGTGTTCTAAACAGTTGTTAGTCTTCTCCACGCCCCCGCCTCCCCTCCAGTTATGTCATGTTTTATTTTGCCACTTTTATTGCATGTCTGCCTTGAACTTAAATCATGTTGCAAGAAGTCAAAGCGATGCTGAGAGTGGCAGTAAATTTTAGGAAAGCCTAAGCAACAGTGCACAGTCTGAAAGGTATACCCACAGGGTCCCTTGCAGTGTTGCTCAAGAGGCTTGTATGCAAGTTGCCACTTGGTTGTGTCCCAGTACACCTCATGACATTGCAAGTCGTCCTGGATGTGTGTCTGGGATTGTTCATTCTGGGTTTGTTTGTGATCTAACAGTCTTCCCCAGGTTAACTTCATGCAGCACTAGCAGATTCCATCCCTCCCTGATCTCTGTTGTTCCTTACCGTCTGCTTCCCAGCTGTCAAAGTTCATTATAAACTCCTTTGAGCAGGTACTTGATGTTTTTGCTTTTAAGATGCGGTGAAGCATCATGTAAGCAAATAATAAACATTTCTTATGTACTGGTAAGTACCATGCTAGAAACATCATTAATTTTGCATGCAGTTCATCACATGTGGTTTGCATATGGCTATGGATCTTTGGTGTGCAAAATTAAGCTAACATATGTGCTTTGTACAGATTTCAGTGCGGTTTAAATGAGATCCTGAGCCTGTGCAAAGTTATACAGGGAAGCTAGCTATTTACCTCACCAGTATCACACCTTTTAAGTTTAATTCAGATATCAGTTTTTGGTTTCAAAAGTTTAGATTGCAGTTTATTGAAAGATCTGTGACCACCCCCACCCCTCTTACTAGCTCAGCAGCAATTGTTTTATGGAATATTTGTGAACATTGCACTCCATCAAGAAGTGAGTGCTCAAGGACTAAGAAAAAAGGAGACTGTGCTGTTGGTGGAGCAGGTTTATCTGAGAAGCAGCACTATAAAAAGTGTTGGTCATCTGTTGGACAGTGTGGAACTGCTGTATATGGGAGTCATATGTGAAATGGGTGTGTATGTATTATGTGAGTAGTGTGAATGGGGGGAGTGCGAGAGTGAAGTAGGAATGGACACAAGATCTGCAAATCTGTGGGTTTCAATTTGTATGTAATCTAATTTGCTGTGTGTACTTTATTTACAATTCTTCAGAGAATCATTTCTTTGGTATATCTTATACTGTCAGTTGAAGAAATGGCATGTACCATAATAATAAGCAGTGTTTCACATATTCCTTATTAGGGCATAACAAACTGATTCTGCAGCTGCATTTTATTCCATAGCCTTTGTAAGTAATCTTGCATAAAGCCACATCCTTTGCTGTTAAGCAAATAACTACACACCCACATGTAAAATACTGTTCCTCTGGTTTCCCCCAAAGCATTTGACTTCATCTTTAACTAAGCCCTCAAAGGAAGCAGGGTGCAGTGGAAGTGAAAGCTTTGCTTTCTGGAACACATAGCATTGCAGGTTAACTTAAACTTCTGCTGTTGTAGTTATCTACATGAATTTATTTCGTATTCATATTATTGGAAGCTGTATCTGTGATAGCATCATCCAGTTCCATTGTCAAGTCTCTTGTCTTTGATATCTTGGTGGTCTAGTGTAGATAGGCAGAGACAGTAAGGGCTGAGGTACTCCATCACTTGTCACTCCTCAGTATGGTCAAATTAGCTCGTCCTGCTTGGCCACTTTCTTCACTTTTATCACTAGGAATGAAGTAGATGTCACGTTGCTAGATTCCTTGCTTTTCTAACCACAATTTAGAAGTAAGAAAACAGTGAAGAGAGTCAAATCCAAAATCAGGTTACCACAAATGGTACAAATACATGAATATGACTACAAGTCTTAAGATAAGTCACTCAAATTGATTAGATTAGTTAGATTTGCATTGGAGTCTGTGAACCACTCCCAAAAGCTCACTTGGATAAATATCACTTGAATTCTTATCACCTGATTACTTGGCAGTGAGTGGCAGCTGAATATTTAAGCTGGTTCAACTAGAAAATTGCTGAATTTAAGGTGATAAGAAAATGTTCTTTTTTAAAAAAAATTCATGATGCTGTGGTTACATATGGAAACCGGTGCTTGATATTTCAACTAATAAGTGGTGAATTAGATGGTGTGAACTGCCCCTTAAAATCTTCATACACAGCTATTCTAGAGAGCAAGCTGGAACAAATGCATCTGCATTACACAGTTGCTGCTACATTATTTATTAAGCTTCTCTGTGTCTGCTACTGAGACACTGAGGAAACTAATACCATAGAGAAAATATTGTATTTCTTTGCGTGAACTGAACTTTTTCAAGTAGCAGTCCTGTGGGACAAGGTGTGCCTTCAGAGGTAATGCAGAGGTTTTCAATAAATAGCACAAAACTGACAGTGCTTTATTATGCACTTTATTATGTCCTATGGTTTAAATGGTTTTAGAATTGTTTTAATTGTTGTTGCTTAATCTATATTTTATGTTTTATTGTAAACTCTATGCTGATTTTATGTAAGCCAGCCTTGGCCGGGAGAGTGAGGTAGAAATTCAATAAATAAACAAATAAAATGCTGAAGTACCGCATGAGTTCAAAAGAAAACACATTTAACCCGTTCAACTGCAGTTAGTCTTGGGAACCTCTTTCTTACTGCAGTGCTTAGGTTTCTGTAGGAGACATCTGTCTTGTCCAGCCGCAGAGACAAACCTGTTGCTGGAGCAGTCACCAGGGAGGCCTATTAACTGACAGTCTGGTTCTGTGATTGTTAATTATAACATTTTTCTTGCACCATCATGGGAATTTTGGACGGTTGATATTTGGTGCCCTTAGAGCCATAACCTTTCAACTGTATGCCATTGTTGTTCTAAGATGCTTCAATTATTCGTGTGGGACTCGCATGGTAAAAAGGAAAAGATGTTGTTAAAGTTATGGGGCTATCTTGCTGCCTTTCACATAATCTTTCCCTTGTTATTTGAAACAGCTGTCTTCTGGCAAATAAAAGAAGGGGCACCTAAGCTTGTTTCTGGAAAGCCAGAGGCTGGATGAGTCCTTAGAGTGCCTAATTTACAGCCCTATCTTGAAGATATTAGTTTTCAGGACAGAAATTGCACTAGATTTGCCGCAGAATGCAATTCTCTTAGGGTACATGAGTTCTAGGAGCCGTGGTGGCTCAAGTGGTTAAGATGCTGAACTGTGGAAGGTTGGTAGTTCAGCAGTTCGAGACCCGAGTGTGCCGCATGACGGAGTGAGCTCCCGTCTATAGTTCCAGCTCCTGCCAACCTAGCAGTTCGAAAGCAAGAAATTGCAAGTAGATAAATAGGTACCACTTCAGTGGGAAGGTAACAGCGTTCCATGCGCCTTGGTGTTCAGTCATGCCAGCCGGAAATGTCTTCGGAAGCACTGGCTCTTCGGCTTTGAAATGGAGATGAGCACCGCAACCCTAGAGTCGGATTCGACTGGCTTTCGAGCAAGGGAACCTTTACTAAATGCTGTTTAGTTTTTAGATACTGCCTGAGATCTGTGATCTTTCCCATGCCCCCTTCCTTTACCTTTACATGACTTCTAATCTCTACTATATGCATGAGAGAGAATTTACATGGCTGCCTGGTTTGAGGGATATTGTAATGCATCATACCTAGGTTTTAATTGTAGTTTATTCTTTGCTGTATTTTTGCTGAGATGCAAGAAAAGTTATAAAAGGACGCCAATGTGGAGAATATAATTAAAGGAGACATAGAGTGGCAGAAAGGGCAGAGTGTGTTTGTTATGGAGACATTTTCCTGTAATATACTGAAAGAGGCAGTATGTTTAGGGAAGAAGTTTCTGTAATGAGGATGCATTATTGCAGAAAATTGCTGATTTATGGTCATTATCTAGGTGTGGTTAACTGTATGTGAATCAATGGTAAACAGTATTGTGTCTCTTTTTCAGATGGAGCAAATAAAAAGGGCAAATAAGCTGTTCACAAATGACTGCATATTTCTGAGAAAAACATTGAATATACCAGTTACATCAGAGAAACCTTTGCTATTTAATGGACTGAACTCGCTGGAGTCTCCTGAGAATGAAGCAATTAGCAGCCCCCCTTCTTATGAAGATGATCCGGTGACTGTTCAGGAAGACAAGTCTTCACCCAGTCCTCAAGAATCTGACAATCATCTTCTTCCACCTGAAGAATTATCTGCCAAAGATTTTCTACACAGACTAGATTTGCAGATTAAGCTGTCCAAACAGGCAGCTAGGAAACTAAAACCTGAGGATACCAGGTATGATTTGCAAACCAGGATAGAAAAATCCAAGGTATTTAAGCGGAGTGGGTGCAGTTTTAAAATAATTTTTGAGACTGTTGTTCAGGGCTGGTATTTATTTATTTATTTACTTGGGATTTATATCCTGCCCTACCCAAGCGGCCCATATATTAAAAGTATAATATTGGCACGTAGGAATTTGAAACATTTTGAGTTGTTTTGAATGCCGTTCTTTTTGTTTGGTCTCATACTTGGAATGAAATAATTGTGTATACTTGCCTTTTGTTACATTTTACAGCTATATAGCATCTACTCCCACAGCACATGGATGCACAAGATGCAGGCTTGTAGTATGTGACTTGATTTGGATGAAGTAGGGAAGTTTTGTGGCATCTCAGAGACAAACAAATGTAATAGTAGCATAAGCATGCATGGGCTACAGTCAGTCAGTCAGTAGATCTATATATTTATAACTTCATGCATCTGATGAAGTCTATTCTAGGCCATGAGAGTTTGCATTTCAAAACTGTTAGTTTTTTTGTAACAAAATCAAAAGGTAGCCTTCTGACACTTTAACAACTTATATAGCTTCTGAAATTTGTAACATTATTAAACAAGTATCTTTTGCTGATCATTGTTGTTGTTGCTTTCTCTGACTCCTAGTATGTTGCATTTCCTATTCCAAATGGAATAGTATGGCTCCACCGTCTCATGTTTTTAAAATATATTTTTCACACTGATGCGTCATCTCATTTGTTCTGTGTGCTCTGTGTGTACTTACTATGAACACACCTGAGTTGTTTGGGGTTCTACAACTAGTGTTTGTTTCCTTTTCTTGTACTTCCTGTTTTCCTTTCCATTAGCACTTTTATGTTCCTTTCATGGCAATTTAATCAATATATACTATTGCTCACTAAGCTTGATTATTTTGGTATCTGTGTAGCAGGCTGCACTTTATTGTAGCTAGAGTTGCCTGCTGTGGCACTGGCAACCTGATGAGCATTTACACTTTCAGTTTACACCTGCCTTCATCTGGCTGCTGATTTGGAAGGGTTATATTTCTGGAATTTCTTAATTTTTATTAATGATGGATTTCACACTGCATCATTTTACAAACATATAATCTCTGAAGCATTCTGTGTAAATGGTCATCTTGCTGATGAATCTGAAGCTTGGAAGAAAGGAGACATTAATATAAAATTAGGTGGCTTTGACCTGGCAATTAAGCTGATGGCTTATGTGACATGAACACTGCAAGGACACAGTTTGCTCTTTATCTCTGTCATGCAGAATCAAGTGTGGAGGAGGATGTTTATTTTAGTGTCAAGATATTTCACATAGGAAGACTGCATAAATTAAGTTGCAATGACTAAACTAGGGGGAGGCAAATTGCAACTGGTAAGGCGGCATATGTATAGTCAGGACTTTCCCCGTGACCCGTTATTTTCATACGTATTGTTAGGTTTTTGAGGAGCACTTGTATCTTTTTTAAAAAAAAAAACAAAGTTCACCAATCCAAATCTATGTTAGGAATGACTGATTATTTGCACTTCTCTTTTAGTAGCAAATATTTGTAACTCTAATATTGGCATGTGTCTTACAAGTAAGATATAATTACGGAGCTCACACTACACTGAATTAAATATTAAGGTATACATTTTATTGTACTGGGTGTGCTTGCCATATTCATCATAGGATTGGGCATACAGATAAGAGAATTTACAGTAAATTGCATTCTAACCCATCTTGATGTAATGCAATCTAATCATAATCATGTTTGGAAGTCAGTGGTGTTAACTTTCAAGTAAGTGTAGGATTGCTGCCTGAATCACTTAGGTTTGACACATTGCTAGTAAAATGCTGCCTTCCAGAAAAGGCTTCAGAGTCCTGCATTATCAGCCTGTCCTTTCCAAGCTATAGCCATACTGTTGTTTTGTTTGCCTCTATCTGCTCCTATTCATTCTTGATCATTTGGTCCCCGTGACTCCCTGTTTTAATTAAGCTCCACATTCAGGCAGTCTCTTAGGGCAGCCTGTTAAGAGCAGGAACAGAACAGCAAATCACAAAGCCCCAAAAGGAAGAATAGGATTGTTTTCCTTTCAAAAGGAAGCAACTGATTGGCTTAGCGACAGCCAGAACAGGAAAAGAGCACCATACAAGGAGGTGTGATGATAGAAGAAACTATTAAAAGTCTTGAAGGCGGTTACATGTAACCTTTGCCAGGAGCAGGCAGTGGAGGGATAGGCCCATGTCAGGCCAATGTCCAGCTTTGTAGAGTCTTGTAGGGTTTAATATTTGCACGGTCTTCCCCATAACAGAACAGAGTTCCTTTCCTTTTTTTTCCTTTTAGTGAGAAAATACTGAGCGAATTAAAGGCAAACTGCACATTAAGTGTATGATCTATGATATATCCCAAAGTGGTATTTTTTGTTTTAAGCATAAAAGCAGTAGAGGTTAGGGGAGGTTTGGATCAGGGCTGTAGTGTTCAGTGAAGGGAGAACTAGCCCTTTCCCTCTCCGTGCCATTTCACTACTAAAAGTACCCCTTGGAAGAAAGGTGTGCCCAGTGCAGTCTCCTATGTAACTGGCAATTGGGCCCCAAGTGGCCATTAGATGGCAGAGTGGAGCTAGATGTTGCCTTAGGGAGGATATTTTCCAAAACCTTTGTATGCTGAGATAATGGGAATGCAGGACTGGATAGGGACATGGGGAGGATCTAGGGGTTAAACGGATGTTTAAACCTTCCTGCATCCATTTAGTTTCTTCAAATGCAGTTTTCTGTTGGCCATACTTGCAGTTTTGGACCCTGCTAGGCAAAAATAAAAGAACATCAGGGTGTTGATGATGGAATTTGCTGTCTCAAATTCTAGGGCAGGGAAACAGTCACATATCCTCATTCTATGAGTATGCATTAATGTTGCAAGGGAAATAAGGGGTTAGGAACTTCTAGTCCTAGTGGCTAATCCTGCCTTCACTACAGAAGCGGTTTTGTAGTCAGTGGCAACAGTTAGAATCAAGCCTCCTTTGGTGGGGAGGGAATGGTATAAATCGAATAAATAAATTAATAAATACAGTTATATTAAATGTTATATTTTATAATTACTAATATTCTTCTACAACTTATTCTATAATGCTAAATGCAGTTTAGTATCTCATAGCTTGATGGTGTGTCAGCATGTTTTAGTTTGTATATTTATGCATACTTTATAAAACTGTATCCTGGCAAGTTTATGCATTTTTATACGTTGTTTAAAATGCTTATTATGGACTTCATCTAGTCAGTTTAGCCTCTTGCAGTTTGTGGCATGGGTTCTTGATGTTTTGCAGTATACCTGGCAACTGTGTTCAGTTAATTTAGTGAAAGATTAAGACTTTGAGGCTTATGTAGAAACTGCACACTAACAATGTGTTGATTCAGATGGTCTCTTTTCTTCTAGTGGTTATCTGTATCAGGGGTCCCCAAACTATTTGAGCCTGAGGGTGCATTTGGAATTCTGATGCAGGGTGGTGGGCAGAACCACAAAATGGCAACTGTGAGAGGAAGCCCAAGTGCAGTGGAGAAGAAGGATAATTAAAAATATATATACTGGGGAAGAGGCGTGAGAGAATAAAGCTAAAATTGTAATGGCAACGGCCGCCAACACAATGTTAATTTAATCTGCATAGTTAGCCAGCAGCTCTACTGGCAAGATCCCCCCCCCCTCACCAAATCTATGGCCAAGAATAAAATCTAGTAAAAAGTTGTTCTAATTCATGATAACCAGTCAGAAGCTAGCTTTGTGTTTGTTAGGAATGTAGAGAGTCGATCTGTGATTTCAGTTCTTCCTGATATGTAAACACTTCATGCTGTGTTTTAAAAACCATAAATGTTTTTTTCCATCCATGAAATGTAGCAGTGTTTGGGGAGTGTTATTGATTCTTGAATGAGCTGGCTGTACAAATTATCTGCAGCACAGTTAGGGATGTACTATGCTTGTGTTTTTTAAGTGCCAACTGAAAATTGGGGCACGAGTGAAACTGACAGCCGGTTCCTAAGGATAGCTTCATTGGGTAGTGCAGCTAAAGTGCGAGTTTTCCTGAGGAATCCCTATCCTTTGCTCTGTCAGGAAGGATATCTAGGATGCTGCACTGGGAGGGGCACAGAATTGGGTTCTCCATCCCTGCACCTTGCAGAGCAATGCAGTGGGTCTTGCAGGGATTAGAGGCAAGAAATCAGAACAGCAGAGACAATACCAGTTTTTGTGGCATTACAGGCAAAAGTAAGGCCCTCCGGTGCTGTCTGTTCCATAGTAGTGCTGTTGGACAGAAACAAAATACAGCACCTTCCTACACTGCTTTTAGGCACCCTTGATATATGGTGACTAGAATTTGAGAAGGAATATGTGCAAGGAGGTTGATAGTTCACGTACAGATTCTCAAAATATGGACTTTAAAAGTAGACTTGTTAAAGTTGATCTGACTACTGTGACGCAAACTGTAGGTGGCATTTTCATAATTCTGCTTCCTTTTGTCTCAACAGGGAGGATGATGAAGAAAATCCCTATGCAACTTCTTCCTATCAGCAGTAGAAGACACATGAAGAGCTGGAATAGAAACAGTTCTTAAAAAACTAAATAGGTCAAGATTCAAAAGGGGAACCCTTTTGGATTGATTTATTCTGGTGTATTTGTTACAAGTCATGTATAGATAATTCCACTGACTATACTTGCACTAAAATGTTTTTGGACCATTTGCCTTCTGCAGGTTGGTGTCCTTGTTCTGTACGTCATTAAGGGAAGTAAGCCTTCCAAACTAGCAATTGCCTTCATATTTTTGCTATGGAATAAGCAGCACAGTAGCATCAACATATCCCAGAGACCATCTTTATGTAGAGTCTTTAAGAAACAAGACAGCATACTTAAGCATAAGAGACATTAAGTGTTCATGAAGAAAGGCATTCTTGTGAGCTGTGAGGCAGATAAGTTTGTTGCGTTAAAAGTATCAGAGCTGATGGATGTGGCCTTGAATGTTGTATGCGTGGGAGTGCGTAAATGTGTATACAGAGTACATATATAGAAAAGGATTTTTGTTTTCCAAAAATGAACCAGTTTTAGCCACCTGTTTTGAGAGGGGGGAAAAAGTTGGGCTTTTAAAGTAGAGAATACTGTTTGGAAACTTAACTTTTTTAAAACAAAGAAGAAAAGCTTACTAAAATGTATTTTTCTTTGTGTTAGGATAATGTTTGAAGCAGCTTCTTGTGTGCAAACATGTAGCTTTCATTTAATTAAAAAATGCACTTTAGGTCGGTGACTTATATTTGTTATTGAGCCTGTCTTATATAGAAAGCACAGTGTCTAGTGTTTTGCAGATATATTTCAAGACATTTTTTTTAGTTTCATTTGGATGTATTAAAATTTCCTAAGATGTTCAAGAGTCTGTGCTTTTTTCACTACTGTAATTTTTTTTTAAGAAATCAAGATTAGAATCATCAGAAGCCTGACATTTTGTGTATTTTTTATTCCTAAAGACTTCCTGAAATACTCAGAAGATCATTATCTTGGTTGAGACATATCAGACAAGAATATGAATAGAGTATTTTGTAAGGGTATTCCCTCTACGTTTTCTGTAATTCAATCTATTTTATAAAACAGCTTGAATGCAGAGCCATGAATTTTCTTTTTTACGTGTGGGATTTGAACAAGACTAAACTGCATTTCATTTAAGACAGACAGTATCAAACATCTTGAATGCCAAATGGGCTGTCTGAATTAGTGACAACAGAAAGGGCCTGGATCATTCTACAGCATTATGTGGCCTTGACATGAATTGCTTTACTAATAAGTCATTTGAATTTAGTCATAAGTGGGATTTCTACAAGTGGGTAACCTACAAGGACTTGTAGGTGCATGTCTTTTAATCCTCCTCCACTATTTCCTTGTTTCCTTCCGTTGTAACCCCATAGCATCTCCCCTTTTCCTGCTGTCCTTCCCACTCACCAGTCGACCTAACTTTTATTATCTTCCGACTTCAGCTTTCCCTTCCTCCTGGAAGAACTGTGGCTGAGTTAGGCCCAGTTGGAAGAAGGGGAACCTGCAAGGACTTGCAGAAAGTACTTCACTTTCCCCTGTAACCCCTCCCCACAATATTTCCAACTTCAGCTAAATTGTTTCATTTATATCTTGCCTTTCTCCACAATGTTGACCCAAAGCAGTTTATCACCTCTCCTCCATTTTATCCTTACTACATCTCTGTGAGGTAGGTTGTGGTCAGAGTGTGTGACTGCCCCAAGCTCACCTTCTGGAGAGCTACAGGCGTCCCAGATTCTAGTCTGAAACTCTTAAGCACTATACAAAATTGTCTTTCATGGGGTGGCTGCTGTTGAACAGTAGCAACCAGTCAAGCCTGGGTGAGTCATGCAGGTCAGGTGATAGCAAGTCTCTTGCTGGTTGTTGCCAGGCCTGGCCCTGATGAGTCCTTCCTCAGTGGCCAAAAGGGCCCTCCTCCTTCCTTTGCCTATTATTGAAGGAAATCAAGGTTTGATTGCTGGCAATAGTTGTGGTTGTCTAGCAATGGCACTGAGGACATCTGTTTCTTAAAGCTGCAGGTGCTCTTTTTGTCATTCAGGTGGTTTTAACCCGATTTCAGTTTTTTTCTGGAAACCTGGGGCTTTTCTCAGCTGTGCTCATGGCTCCAGTCTCTAGATTTAAGTATGCATGGATGAGAATTCAATATATTAATACTGCCATTCTCCAGTCTATGGATGAAGAATAGGACTTAAATGAACAGCAGAAGAATAAACATGTGAACTGTGCTTTAAGAAACAATGAATGTCCTTTTGTTCAATAAAAGAAAATTTCAGAAGACTCCCTAGTGTTTCTGCGTACCATTTCTGATTAAAAATTACCTATTCCGAGGAATTTTGCCCATTAGGCAAAGTGACTTGAAATAAGCATGAGGAGGGATCTAAAGAAATTAAATCAAAACTCTTTCAGTTGTGAGGCACAGTAATGAATGGCCATTTATTTAGTTCCAACTCTGCTTGTTCCCACATCTAAGGCTCTTTGATCTTATCTGAGTAACAATTCAGCATTCTGAGACAGTTAATAAATCTTAAGCTAGAAAGAAAAGCACCAACCAAAGCCCTGTTGTTGCTCAGAGACCAAGCTTGATCCAGAAGCTTTTATAGGAGTCACAACCTGATGTATCTGCCTGATTATGTCTCTAGCTCAAGTGTTTTGGTGGATATACAGGTTCAGCTGCTGCCTGATAAAGCCACTGTGGCTCCAGAATTTTGAGAGAAGTCCTGACATAGGCACCAGCCTATAAACCTAGTAGGGTATAATGGAATATGAATGCCATATGCCTAGCTATGGACTATTTGACACTTATACACAGTAGTCTGGTACTGACTATTACAAGCTAAATGCAAGGGTTTGATTAAAGGGCTGTAATTGGTAAAGATAGCATAATCCAGCGATTGTGGTAGGAACCAGCAGGACCTGGAGGAAATGAAGGGCTGGTGGTTATTCTCATCCAGCAAATGAAATTGGGACAGTCAGCTCTTAGATTAGCCTGTCAAAACAGATATTCCTGCAGCCAGCAGAGAGAAGTAATGAGGATTTACTCTTCCATACAATGCTGCTAACCCTGGAAACAGGCTGTCTCATGAAGACTAATAGTGCTTTTTTGACGCTTTTGTTTGCATCTTTCCTTCAGACCTGTTCACAGATTGCTCATTATTTCTCCCTAGAATAAAATCCCTAGATGAATGAAGAATGGTTGTGTATAATGTAAAAAATGAAAAACTACATTTCCCTTGCGCAAAGATTGCAACCATTTTATACACCCATAGCTGTCGCAATCTGTTCATTGATTTTATACTGGCTTTGTGTAGAAAAACGAGTCTCATTATTTGGGGGAAATTCAATTTGGCAGCTGTTCTTGGACAAATGGAATTGCCTGCTTTATGCATTGTCAGCGTTTTATTTGACAAGCTAGAAAAACTGTGCGGAAACCAGCCTCTTACGCGAATACACTGGATTCATGGAGTCCCATTCCACAGTTTTCTTCTCCTAAACTAAGCAGAACTACTAACATCCCTTAATGAGCAAATTTTAGCATCTGGAAATTCAAATAGGAAGTTGAAAAGTTAAAATAGTCTTAAAATAAATCTTGGGATATGCAGCTGTCACAGAACAGTCATGTTTTGGTTACCTGGGGGGGGGTTCCCTTAAATGTAGCTGTTTTTTTGAGCAGTGACAGTAAGCCAAAAAGCGATGGGTGCAATCCAGCTAAAGGTAAGCACTTATATATGGCCATTGATGTCAATGGGAGAGTTAAGCATATTCTTGACTTCCTTCCACTGAAATCAATAGAGCATTAAAGAGATTAACTATGGTTGTAGTGTGCAATTTTTGTAGCTTACAAGCAAGATAAAAATATTCTGTGGTAGGGTTGTAGGCTCAATTCTCTAATGAGGGGAAAAGCTAGAATCATGGAAATCACTCCAGAGACTTAAACAGATTTCTCTGTGCTATTAATGATTATTTATACCCTATCTTGTAGGACTGAAGGAAGTCCTTTAACTGGTGGGTTGAGACCATGAGCTGCTTTCTCCCAAAGTGCTTGCCATTTTAGGAGACAAAGTGAAACCCTGTGCTCTTTTGTATCAGTGTGGCTTGCTCCAGCTAAAACTACCAGGACAGCTTGGACCTCTTTTGTAGTCTTTCCTCTCTCTTTTAAAGAAGTCACTGTGGGTCCTGTACGTGAGAGTTCTGCAAATAAAACAAGAAAGAGCTCTTGAGCGATGGTGGGTACTGTGCAATGCAACATCCAGGGGGAGTATTTTATTAAAAAATGCAAATGGTCAGCATAATGCTTTATGGATATCTATGCTGCCACTTGCTTTGGAAATCTCTGTGAAACTGCCCTGTGCGGAAAAGGGGGCAGGGATGAAATGGTACCAAAAGGGGCAGCTCAAATGATGTAAGGATTAGGGCACCTTCTTTGCAAGGAGCTCTTGAAGCATTTGGGGCTTTTTAGTTTAGAAAAGGTGACTATGGGGGAACTTCAGAGAGATTTTAAGAAGTAAACAGTGAAAGCAGATGAGATAACTTTTCTTCTCGCCTTGTAACACTAGACTCCCAATGAAATCCCCGGAAGAAAACAAATTCAAAAAGTACTTCCCCACCCAGCATGTAATTTAATTAATTTATGGAATTTGCTGCTATCGGATATAGCAGCCACTGGTTTAGAAAGCTTAGACAGTAATGGAAGTTGTCTTTTGACTATGGGCCATGATAGCTGCATCCAATTTGCTACAGTTTCAAGTTAATAGCTGGATACTGCTTAACTGTGCAGCCTGCTTGACACCCATTGTTAAGTAATGCTAGAGTTCTGAAGTATCAACCCAAGCTAGTGGTTCTGATGTCTAGGTTAAAACTAATGCCAGTGATGCAATAGTATCTGCCAAGTTTTAAAATTCATCAGTTATTTCTCCCTTTGTTTTATTCAAGCAGTGATGTTGTATCTATGTATTAAAATTTGCCATGGAATGAATTCAATTAAAGCTCTCCAATTAGATCTACTGTTGACTTTTCTCTAGGCTCTTTTGAAAGAGAAGCATGCAGTGGACTTGTTTAGTGGTTCTTTTTCATTACTTTTTTCATGACAAGTGTCATAAACAGCAAGGTGTTATTCTAGGCTTGGATCTCAACGTTAAGAATCTTGGAGAGACCCTCTGACCTAATTGCATACACAGTAATGGATGGAATATAATAAATCTGTTTAACTTTGAAAACTGATACTTGAACAAAAGTGACTGCAAAATACTTCTTTTAAGTCACAAAACTGGATTTTAGTAAGATTCTGAAATGCTAGACTCTCAGCCGGCATAATAGTAATCAATTCAGGGAGGCAGACCATTGACAAAATTCCTCAGCTACATGTACTATTGGACAGATACTATATTTGTGTTCTCAGTGGGCCCTGAAGTCAGAAGGAGTCCATTTCAAACCTCTCATAAGTCTCAACTTCTGCAAAGAGCCCCCTGAGTCCATTCTCAAGGACTTAGCAGCATTTTCTCCAGTGCAAAATCATGACTTTGAAGGAGGCAACAAATTCAAAAGAAGGAACAAAAACCTACACAACAATATCTTGTAGCAAAGCATTTAATAAAGTACAGTATCAGAAACAGGATTCTATTAGAAAAGTGTGTTGTGAGTATAGTATATTTTGTTAACATTTTCAGCATTTTGTTTTCATAATAGTGAAGACATCTTGATGCATCTAAAAGATACTAACAATGTGGGAAATAACCCCAGAGAATACTGGGTGGGATTAGAACCATACAGACAGAAGGTATCTTTCTTCCTTATTGGCAGTAGGGAAAATAGTAGCCAAATGTGATCTACAAATTGCCCCAAATGCTGTGAGAGCAGAAAGCATCCTACTGACGGTATGCTGAAAAGCAGCATCTTAGGCATCTGCAGTGCTAATTATAATAACTGAGATCACTCCCTCCAGTCCTGGCTTAGCACAAGCCACAGCTCTTCTGCAGTGCAGGGTGATGGATGAGGCTATTCCTGTTTGCTTTGTCATCTCAAGTTACCAACAGTATAGATGCATGTGACATGCCAAGTGCACCCAGGCTCTGGGGCACTCAGTAAAGCAGAGGAAACCGAACCCACTGCTTTCCATGGTATGGTTATCTAGCTATTAAAAAGGTAGTGTTCATCGACACTGGCTGTGACTTACACAAAACGTACATTTCTAAAGATACATGATCCAAGGAGTTCTCTGGACATTGAGAGTTTAAACTTTGAAGGGTGTGTGTGAACTGTCTCAGCACACCCCTGAGGCTCCAGTGCGAAATTCAAGGCACCGTCTTCTCTCATTCTTGCTCTCCCTCAGTCCTCCACACCCTTACTTTGTCTCCCCATCCCTTCCTCTGTCCTCTTCACTCCCTCTTCTACACTCCTTTGAGCAAGGAGTTTCTGAACCTGCTGTCTACCTTAGATTTTCTTTCACCACCTCCTGGTCCAGCTTTTGCTCATTCTGCTCCACTAGAAGCGGCTCTCAGTCATTCTTTTTCCATCTCCTTCCATCTTTACGCTGGCATCCTGTAAATCTTTCCTTCAAAAGTAAGCTTCGAGTGCTTTGTTTTTAAACCATCTGCGTTCCTGTCCTATCTCTCCCCTTCTCTGTCTTTATGCTCCTTTAGCATTCCCTCCATTGCCTGCAAATTCATCTACCATCACTTCCCATTATCTTCCTCTCCCGTTGACATCATTTTTACAGTGCATTCTTCTAGATGCCTCTGTTGAGCTGAACTCCCTTCTTCTACATCCCTCCCTAAGCCTCTAGTTCCTAGCCTAGATACACCATACACAGTCACTGCATCTTGCAGTCATCTTGGAAGGGGCTGCATTATCCCTAGAACATATGTAATGTAGAACAAATTTAGAGTCCAGTGGCACCTTTGAGACCAACAAAGTTGTATTCAAGGTATGAGCTTTCATGTGCGCACACACTTTTCCAAATACATTGGAATGGGATGTATTTGAAAATGTGTGTGCCACTGGACTCTAAATTTATTCTACCGCTTCAGACCAACAGGGTTGACCACCTGGATATGTAGCTTAGCATACTGTCAGCAGTATAAACAAACAGGATGCCCATGATTAATCATTGGGGGAAGGGGCAATTTTAACCCTTCCCCCCCACCCAAAGAACCTCTCTTGGGATTTTCAAGTGTTCAGGGCTCAAGCAAGCTCAGTTCCTCTTCCCTTCTTCACCCAACTTAATGCTCTGCAACCTCTTGCTCAGAGTTTACTTGAGCTGGCTCTGAGGGAGCTGGCTTCTAGGGAATGTTCAGACACTCCTGCATAAAGGAGGAACAATCATCCCTTGGGAATTTTTGCAGATTTTTGCGTATAAAAAGCTGACCCTGTGTGAAGCTGAATAAGAGAGAAAGTTAAACATCCAACACATTTGGGGAAACGTGCGCAGGATGATTAGTCTTACAAAGTTTGAGTCCAGTGGCACCTTTAAGACATTTAAAGGTGCCACTGGACTCGAACTGTTCTGCTTCAGACCAACACGGCTACCGACCTGAATCTATCTTACAGGCAAAGACTCTTGAGATGAGCATGCCAGAGCAAGACTGTTTTTGACAAACCCTGTTGGTTTTGACTGTAGCAAAACCAACGAATACCAACAGATTTCAGTGTGTAGACAGCTGGCTAGGTTAGGCAATAACTTCGCCTGCCTGTCCAGGCGTGTCTGCACAGATGCCTCCCCCCGATGCTGATTGAGTGCTTTAACGAGAAACCAGAAATGTAAGAAACTGTCCCGGCAGTGCAGATTGCGATGGGCTCTTAGTCAACAGGAAACATCTACAGACATTGTAACAGGCAATTTGTTTCACTTAACTTTGCTTAGTGCCTCCCACTCCCTTTGCAAGTTCTGCCTGTAGTATATCTGTTATATCTTCCACAATCCTCTTGTTGCTAAATCATTTCTTCCCAAACAGTGTGTTGTATACAATAGCAGACTCTGACAGACCTGCTACTGTGACGTGAACAATAAATCATTAAAGCTGTTCCCAGTGAGGCCCCAACACCCAGCTGCGGATGAAGCTGCCTGCTGCGTCTGGCCTAGCTTCCTACTCGGCCTTGGCTGGGGATAATTCTGTCAAGTCCCTTTGTCAGATATTAATGGATTGTTCAACTGATGCCGAGACTCAGCAGAATCACACGCCTGTTGCAGCCCTGCGTGAGTCACTGCTCTTTCCAGCCAGGAATTGCACAAACAAGAACAAAGGAGGTACCTTTCTGCAACACTCAGAACAACCCCCAGTTGGTCTCGCTTTGTGACCTCCAGTTTTAGTCAACAAAGAAGCGAACCTCCACTACTAGAAGTCTGGGAAACTCTGCTGATCAGTCACTTTGGCTGCGATCACACACACTAAAACAATCCACTTTCAAATGCACTTTCCAACTGTATTTTACTGTGTAAACTGGCAAAATCAAAATCAAAAGCGCTTTGAAAGTGGATTGAAAGAGGATTATTTAGTGTGTGTGATCGCAGCCTCAGTCCCAACAGAGAAATGCTTCTTTTACATAACAAGTGATTTCAGTGTGGCATTCACTGATAGCTACAGACAGATAGGTTCAAAAAGGGGATTAGACAGACACATGGAGGAAAGGTCTTTCAGTGGCTGCTAGCCATGATGACTAAAGGGGACCTCCAAGATTAGAGGCAGAAAGCCTCTGAATACCAGTGCCAGGAGGCAACATTAGGGGGAGGCCTCGGCCTCTGTGCCCTGTTGCTGGCCCTCCAGAGTAACTGTTTGGCCACTGTGTGAGAAAGACAGGATGCTGGACTAGATGGACCACTGGCCTGATCCTACAGGGCTGCTCTTACGTTCTTAACAAGAAACAGCACTTGCTTTCGCTTCAGACCAGTAGTTAAAACGTATCGCACCCTGATTGGCAAAAGCAATGTATCGTCTAAATGGAAATATTTGACCAAATGCTCCTGAGTACCTCTAGTTGTAAGCTCCCGGAAAGGTTTATCTTTACAGTGGTATTTTTCTGTCCTTTGAAATTGATAGCTATTTACACGTGTAGTTAAGCTACTCACATGGAGAATTCAATTCTTTATACATGCACAGAGAAATAACACTTACTAAAAAGCTACCAAGTGTGTTAATGACAACATTGCTACTGTACCTGACCGTAGCACTCCAGTTCTTCCTCCCTGCAAGATCTATGTTAAAGGCTGATGCATTTGTTGAACATAGAGTGGCTAGTTAATGGCACACAGACAGGGACATGCTACAGAATGTATAAATAGCAAGAAAATGGTGTGACACACGTGAATTCAAAACGAGACAATCTTGGACATCAAATAAACAAGCAAAGACCAATGGGAACTTGAAAGTGAGATTTCTTCGTTTAGCTGCAGGGATTTTATTCGCCATTCTTCCCTGATAACGCCCTTTACAAATGAATAACAGCACATCTAACAAGTCACTGAGTTAGATCCAAAGGCACCTTTCCAGACCTGGAGGGGGCTTCTGCTTATGGAAGGGCTGTTGTATGCCTCGCACTGCTAGAGCATTGTGCAAGGAAGGGAAAGAAAAAGCCAAAGGTGTTCTGCTTGTGTGAGCACTGGCATCGCTGCTTGCATAGGCGGAAGCATGGGAACTATAACAGAACCAACTTATCCCAGCACCGCATGACCTCTTGTTGTTGCAAGCATTTGCAGAACAGTATTAGTGGCTGTTTTCCTTTGGCTTGTGGTTCTTTGGATCCAACTGAACAGTGTGGCAAGTACGTGGGTTGCTGGGGCAAGAGAGCTCTCCCACAGAAACATCTGGCTTCTCTAGCAGAATTGCCGGGTGTCAAATATTAAGTTAAAGGGAACAGGAAAGTCAGTGTTTTACCCTGTTAAGTCTAAAGTGGGCAGCAAAGGTCTGCCTTCAATGGGATGATAAATGAGCAGGAAAGGTGAATATGTGGGTTGTTAACACATTTTTTTTTTTTTAACCTGGAAAAGATTCAATACGATGCAGACGGAACACTTTCTAATAATCTCTTTGAAAACTGAGAGAAAACAAACAGGCTGTGGATCGTGAGAGGATGCAGCTAGACTAGAATTCCCTACAGCTTCAAGAGACGTCCTTTCTGTTCCTTACAGGCTGCCATAGATACGTTTGATCACATCTGCCTCTTCTTTATCCAGGATGCCTTTGTCCACATAAGCGTCAGCTTGTTGATCAATGAAGTCCCGCAGTTTAGAAAGATTGTAATCTGAAACACAGAAGGCGTTTATCCAGGGGGAGGCTGTGGCTTAGTGGCAGAGCATTTGCTTGGCATGCAGAAGGTTCAGTCCCCAGTATCTCTGCTTAAAAGATCAGGCAGTAGGTGACGTGAAAGATCTCTGCCTGAGGCCCTGGAAAGCCGCTGCCAGTCTGAGCAGATAATACTGACTTTGACGGACCCAAAAGCTCTGATTCAGTATAAGGCAGCTTCATGTGTGTTCATTCATTCTTCCATCCAGCAGGCTTTTTCTGTGTCACCTTCCCTCTGTCAACATTACATCTGAATTGCATGGATCTTGTATTGAAACAAACTGAACTGAACATCTGAATTCTTGGGTAAGGACTTTTGAAGGGCTTGTACATAGTTCCTGGCGGCTTTTAAAAGGCACGCTTGGGAAATGAAAATTCATAGCCACATTGGAGTCAAAGCACGATCTATTAAAGATCGTCCAAGCTGAATACACAGAAATCTCTCACAAGGCTAGCTCAGGGTCTGTGCTGCAAACAGATAAACACTCTGACCCAGTTATGCAAATTAAAGACATTAACATGTGCCACCTTGATTTGCATAATTTATTATAGTAATTCTGCACACGAATCTAAGGCAGGTTACGGTGTGTCATAATCCCTGTATTAATTGTGAATGTATGAAACTGCCTCATCCAGGGAGGGTGGTGGTGGTGAGTTTGCACGCTGCCCCTCCTGAAGCCAGTGATTCCGGGGCCCCGTCACTGAGCTTTGCTCAGGGCCCAGGAATCATTAAGACCACCCCTGCACATCAGTTTGTGAACAGAATAACGACAGAGCTGCTGTAGCCCCCTTCCCAGGTAGGGAGAAAATTCTAGAATTGCTCAGTTAACATATCTGAATTAAATAAGCAAGTTAATTTTCAAACATAATTTCCTTTAAGTTCATTTTGGCATTTGGTTTAATCTTCCAGAAGATGCAGGCTAATATAAATGAGAAGGTTGTGCCACAGACTTGCATATGGGTAATTATGTAAATACGTTCCACAGTGCTCTGCTAATTAATAGAGGAAACGTGTGACTTTGTTAAGTTCTGGAAAAAACCTGTAATAATGAGCCCATTAGTAACAACCAGCCATATCTTCTTGATCTGTTTGCTTCAAATAACATTAATGGCTAAGGAATCCAGATGGGGTTGATTACAGAGCCTGCTTGGTGCAGGGGTTAGAGTGTTGGACTAGGATCTGGGAGACCCACGTTCGAATCCCCACCCTGCCCTGGAAGCTCAGTGGGTGACCTTGGGCCAGTATCGCCTTCCCAGCCTAATCTACCTCACAGGATTGTTGTGAGGATAAAATGGAGGAGAGGAGAATGTTGTAAACTGCTTTGGGTCCTCCTTGGGGGGGAAATGTGAAGTAGAAATGAAGTAAAATGAAGAAATGAATGAATAAATAAATAAATAAATAATTCTTGTCCCATTTCTTACCATTTAGCTCAATTGCCGTTTCTCCCTCATTGACCAATTACTGCTCTTCACTTCTTTCCCACCAGGTCCCATATGAACCGACTTGTCCTTTAAGAACATCTTCAGAGATCTTTTTGGGGTAAGGTTAGGTGGGTGCTGACCGAGAAGCAGGGCTATCTCGGTGATGCTCCCCCCCCCCCACCCCACCCACCCCATTATGGGATACTTTTCACAAATATGGTCAGATTGACGCCTATACTATTGCATTTCTCTTTTGCTCCTCTCAGCTTTGTACTTCATAATCCTAATGTGGATCTCAACCTTTCAGGCCAATTCATACTATGAAGCCAAATTCTAATGAAACCACACACCCCCTCAGTTCTCGCCAACCTACCTTCTTTGTTTCCCTGCTTGTTGTGTTTCTTCAGCCATTCGATGTTCTTTCTGATGGCTTCCAAATATGCTTCTGCTTTCCCTTGAAAAGCCAAAAGGAAGAGAAAACAGTATATTAGCAATTCTTAGTACACAGCTTGGTTTAACACACAATGTTTTGTGACACTGTAGATTTAATTAAATCTACTATTGGTCTTAGTTTAATAGGACAACCCAGCAGTTGTTACACACTAAATTAGTAAGGAATGAGTCCACGGTGAAGCATAACTGGATTCTATCTTTCCCTAGGACAGCCACTGCTTATTATTATTGAGAGTGGGGTGGATCTAACCAGCTCTTCTGCCAATGAAAAATAACTGCCCAAAAATGTTACGCTGGGGATCATGGAACCTGCATGAACAAAGGGCTGCTGTAAAGAAGAAAGCCAGGGGAGATTGGGTGGAAAAGCTGGCAGGATCCACCCCAATATTTATTTCAGACTTTTATATTTCTCCTCTCCAAAAGTTCAAAGCAGCTTCCAACAAAAGAATGCAACAAAAAAAACAGGTCTCCCAGGAGTCAAGGCAACAGAATTCAAGACTTCCTGTCTCAGTTTTTATAAATTAATGTCAAGCTAACTAATCTCCCTCCCCAAAAAGTCATGGACGGCACACTGGTTTCCAGTAGAGTACTGGGTCAGGTTCAAGGTTTTGGTATTGACCTTTAAGGCCTTGAACGGTCTGGGACCAACCTACCTACAGGACCGCGTTTACCTTTACCTTTACCTAAATGCTGTTTAAGGAGCTACAGTGGCTCAAGTGGTTAAGACGCGGAACTGCAGGCTGTGGGAGGTCGGTAGTTCAGCAGTTCGAGACCTGAGTGTGCCGCATGACAGAGTGAGCTCCCGTCTCTAGTTCCAGCTCCTGCCAACCTAGCAGTTCGAAAGCAAGAAATTGCAAGTAGATAAATAGGTACCACTTCAGTGGGAAGGTAACAGCGTTCCATGTGCCTTGGTGTTTAGTCATGCCAGCCACATATAATATAAATATAATAAAATAAATAAATAAATATGACCACGGAAATGTCTTCAGACAGTGCTGGCTCTTCGGCTTTGAAACGGAGATGAGCACCGCAACCCTAGAGTCGGATTCGACTGGCTTTCGAGCAAGGGAACCTTTACCTTTACTAAATGCTGTTTACTTTTTAGATACTGCCTGAGATCTGTGATCTTTCCCATGCCCCCTTCCGCCCTATAATCTTTGCCAAGTCGAAAACGGCATTTTATTTTTATTATTTTCATTATCGTTCTCTTGTTCACATTATTCATTGTGTTTGAAATGCTAAATAAGTCTCAGCCAGTTTGCTGATGGGACAACCAAGACAAAATTAGTTCAAAGCTAACTTAATAAGGTCCCCTGAGTAATATAATAGTTTAATGGCTTCTGAAACTCTTTGCTTTGCAAGAGCTTCATAGATGTAAGATGCTCACGTTTTGTCAGATAAGACAAGAGCCATTAGCCTCCTGGAAGACTCCTGTTTCCACTTCTGTGTGTCTCATCCCATCAAGAGACGATAATCTGTAGAGCAAGTGAATTAAGTACCAGTGACACTAATAGAGGTGGGTTTGCCATTGCCTTCTACTGCAGAGCAGCCCTGGAATCCCTTGGTGATCTCCCATCCAATTGCTAACCAGGGCCAACTGGGCTAGTCCAGGCTAGTCTGAGCTTGTCAGATCTCAGAAGCTCAGCAGGGTCAGCTCTGTTCAGCATTTGGATGAGAAGCCACCAAGGAGTTTGAAGGCTGCTGTGCAGAGGAAGGCAATGGCGAACCAGCTGTTAGTCTCACTGGAACTTAATTCACTTGTTCCTCAAATTACCGTCTCTCAATTTTCTTGCTGTATGCGCTTTTCCCCTCTGTTTTTCTTCTTCTCGGGTCTATTGGACCTGAAAAAATTTGGGATTTCCAAAAAAATCCCCAAATCCGAATACTGGGATTTTTCAGGAATCCTGAAATTTTTCGGGGTCCAATATACCCAAACAACAACAAAAATTGCACACCCTAGTTAAGCCCCCTCTTCCTTTCCTGCATGGCCCTGATCCAAATTGTGTCAGCATGAGCACAATTAATCATTTAAGTTCCAACAGAGATCCATGATAATGATTATCCACAGTAATCTTCAGGTCTGTTTCAGCCCTTTTTCTCGAGCGAGGGCCTATCAAAGCTTGGAGAAGGTGTTACCCTTTTTAGCTTAGGGAGAAGCGTGTGTGCGCGCGTGCGCAGGTGCATGAGGATCTAACAGCTAGCAGTGGGGGCAGGGGGATGGAGAGAGAGAGGCAGACAATAGAGACACACAAGGCCACGCCCATAGACAGGATTTTTTAAGTTGGGGGGCATTAAAATTTCTTAAGGGGCACTGGCTAATCAAAGGAATACCTGGCCCCTTCCCTGCATCCACCACTGCTCGGGGTCCCTGGGCTGGATGGGAAGTCGTGGGGCCTTGCCATTAAGTCGGGGGCCTAGCCCCGAGATGCCCCACTGTAGCTATGGGCCTGCACAAGGCCGTGAGACTTCTCTCTGTGATCTGAGTTGAGGCACCAGATCTGCTGCCCTATGGGAGCACCTCTTTACCTCCATCCATGCTCTACTTCTACATTCATAAATGAAGCAAATATTTCCTTTCCTTCCTTTCTTTCAAGCTCCTTTGAGCCAACGATCTTGAGCAACGAAAAAGGAGCCTTTATTTCTTTAAGGAAAATATGGCGGAGAGATACTTGGCCGCGTTCAGCGTAATCCTTGGATCAATATCCACCAACAGATAAGGGGCTATATTGTCTTTTGATAAGGCAGAAGGTAATTTTGTTAAAATAGGGGCAATCCATAATTCAACGATAGAAATTATAATAAAGGCATTCCAGTCAGAAAGGAAGGAAAGGAAGCAAATATCACACAGACATCCTAAGATTCTAGCACTTTCTCACCAAGGGGAGAGAAAGCTGGTGGCACTGGCCCTAGAATCTCTCACTCCTAGTGGTGGAGAGGACCACAGTACAATAAATATTAGATATTTGCTCCATAAACAAAGGGGGAGCACCATAAATCTCTGTGGGTTAGGTCACAGATGCCAACGATTACCTTATGTTTGTAGCATCAGGAGTGATCTGCATGTGTGAATGAACTATTCACAAATCAAAAACCACCAGTGCGCCTTACTGTCTAGCAATTCACTGTATGCAAAGTTGTGAAGGGCTGCATGCCAAGTTACTCAAGCAACGATGTCTGCAGAGAACGGGTATTGAAAGCAACCCACCTCATCCATCTTCTCTGTTTCATTCTGAGCTGTTCAAAGAGCGGAATTCTCTACTGGAAATGACTCACAGACTTTTGATTTGTTTTCCCCCCTGTCCTCTCATGTTACAGACCAATCAATATGGCTCAACCCAGACTATTGAACTCACTAATGATTTTATGTTTTTAAAAGGTACAGATGCCATTAGGAAGGAACCGCCTGCTATTGTGATATATTGAATGTACTGGATTTGGTTAGCAAAACTAGCGTTCAGAGTTGGCAAGGAAAGATAACAGCGCAACTTGCTCTCCGTTCAATAGGTCAACCCCCTGTTAGAGTGGTGCATGCGCCAAGGATTGATGTTCCCATTTTCTTCTTTTTTAGGGTTCTCTATATTTGTGAGATCTTCCTTATTTTTTGCACCACTGTAAGGCCACCCTTCCACAAGAAGATCCACGTAGCGTGCATGGGGCTACGCTGTTTTCTCATATCAAGGATGCTGCGAGGTGGGTCAAGATAGCTAAGACTACCCTGGGACTTTTAAGGCTGAGTGGGATTTGAACTCAAGTCTCTCTAGTCCAAATCCAACATGCTGTCTACCCCAACACAGCCAAGAGTGGCGGAAGATCTGACCCTGAGACCTTCTGCTCGCAAAGCATATCCCCCAAAGAGTCATGCAACTAGTCCTGTGCATTCAGGGTGTTTTGTTTTCGGCCAGCGGGCATCCTTCCTCCAATGTCACATGGCAAACCATTTTGGAACTGAGGGGCATCTGAAAACATTTCGGAATACAGCCAGTGGGCATGTTGTCCAAAGACAGACAGACAAGCAAGTCTTTGGGCATGCCAAAGGATGCGCTTTGGATCCCAGCCTCCATGTTGCAATATTTGGAAAGCTTTTTGATGACATATGCCAGAAACTACCTGGAAATGTGGAGGGGGAGAATCCCACTTACCTTTTGGCTCTTCACTGTTCCCTGTATTTTGTTCTTCATCTTTTGTGGAATCTTTCTGCGTTTCATATTCTTTTTCCATTTTAGCCGCTGCTGCTTTTGTACTGTCAGCCTCGTCGGGGCTCTTGTCTAGAGAGGTTGCAATCAGAGAATCTCATCACCAACTCTGGTATTGCCTGAAGTGTAGTAATTTCTAAAGTACATCAGCTAATGACTAGCATGTTCCCTAGGAGATATACATCTCTGACCAAGTGCTGATTCCACAGGAAGGAGATGGGAGCTACAGAATGACTTTCTAAAGTCATTGCAATCTTCATTGCAGCTTTAGTCCCAGCTTTAGTCCCTTTTAACAGCCAATGGCTCCCCTCCCTTAAGCAAATTCAGGGCCTTTTAAGTGGTCTAAATCACTTCAACTGAGTTTGTAATGTGAATACAAAGCTTACTTTTGAAAGGATGGTTCAGAAGTTGAATAAGGAGAACTAGGTTCAAAATCCCCATGGAAGCTCACAGGGGCACATGAAGCTGCCTTATACTGAATCAGACCCTTGGCCCCTCACAGTCTGTATGGCCTACTCAGACTGGCCGTTGCCCTCCAGGGTCTCTGGTAGGGGTCCTTCTACTACCTCATTCTTTAATTGAACCTGGGACTTTCTGCATGCCAAGCAGATGCTGTGCCACTGAGCCACAGCTCATGGAGTTATCTCGGGCCAGTCCCTAATTCTCAGCCTAGCCTACCTCAGCCAAGTTGTGGATCTTGATGTGTTATCCCCATATGGCTTTTTAAAAAGTTACCCAACAACAGAATGTTT